>NC_056750.1:238364567-238540871 GCF_019279795.1 Protopterus annectens
CCTTCTCTTCAATTAAGATTCATGCCTCTGCCATCTCAGCTCATTACAATACTGAGCCACCCCTCTTCTCTCACCCTCTGGTCAAACAGTTCCAGAGAGGAACTAACAATTTAAGACCCCCAAGGAGAGCTCCCACTCCTTCCTGGGACCTCAACTTTATACTAGAGAAGCTCACGCTTCCCCCTTGCCTGCTGCTACAGCAGAGTTAAAATTCATTTCTTGGAAAACAGCCTTACTTCTAGCCATCACTTCAGCAAGATGAGTGTCTGAGTTGCAGGCCCTTATGGCTGTAGAACCCTTCATTATCTTCCATGTGGACAGGGTTTCCCTCAGGACTAACCCATCATTTATGCCCAAGGTGGTATCCAGTGTGGCTTTAAACCAATCCATCCATTTACCAACCTTCTTTCCTAATTCTCAGAATAAAGGGGAAAGGATCCTGCACTCCTTGGACGTGCACAGACAGCTTAGGTTCTACCTTGACAGGACTAAACCTTTCAGAAAATCTGACCAGCTGCTAGTCAGCTTTGCTACAGGAGCAGAGGGCAAGGCCATTTCAAAGCAAACCATCTCCAAATGGATAGCACAGTGCATCCATTTCTGCTACAAACACCATGGAAAACCTACCCCACAGGGGAAAATGATCCATTCCACTAGGGATTACCTCTACCTCTGCAGCATTTCTCAGGGGAGTCCCTACCAGGGACATTCTGGAAGCTGCAACCTGGAATTCTGTGCACACCTTCACCAACCATTACCACTTACCTATCTTTTCTAAATCCAGATCTGGATTTGCTACAGCAGTCTTGACAAGACCTGCTAGCCAGCCCTAATACTTCTTGACTGCTTCCACCCTTCCTCAGCTTTGGGAATTAACCCAAGTGTGATGACTCAACAGTGAAACATGAAGAACATAGTACAGTTGTGTACACTTACCATAAATGTAGATTGAGTGTATTCACTGTTGCAGTCCTGGTTACCCTCCCTCAAGCCCCCTGACTTTCTATACTTTTTACCTATCCTCTTTTTTGGCCATATCTTATGGCAAGGGTATTTACTTTTTACTGGAGGTGTTCCACGCCATGTAATTGATTCCTATTTTGGGGGCTCCTGACATCTGGGGCAAGAAAAACTGCTGAAATGGTGTCTGCTTCATGTTTTATACCCGTGACGACCTGACGTCATGGAAGAGGTGACAGCATCTGACGCAGAAATCCCAAGACTCTGGTAATTAGGCCGACTGAGGGCTACCTGCAGGCAGATAACCCAAGTGTGATGACTGCAACAGTGAATACACTTGAACATCTACATTCATGGTAAGTGTACACAACTGTACTTTGTATCTCATTTCGTCCTATCTTAACTGTTAATTATTGAGCCTCCTAATTTTGGAATATTTAAGTGTTCCATAAATATTTCCATTTGTGCTTTTTTTATTTCCCATTTCTCTGCTTTGTACATATTTTCATAAAATGTTCAAAATATCTCTAATATCTCTAACAGAATCTCTGATTATATTTCTTGTCATAGGTTCCCTAAGTTTGGCAACAACCCTTTTTACTTTCTTTTGCCAAAGTCATTGTGCTAAAAGTTCTTGTGCTGTAGAGTTGTCAAAAAACAGTTGGCTGGGGGCTGGCCAAGATGGTGAGCAGTTAACAACACTGCATTTTTTGCTCTGCTTCATTTTAACATCTCTAACAGGATTTTTATAGAAAGAATTCATAGAGTACATTTCAAAACTTGACGGATGTATAATTAAACTATTTTTGAATAAACGACTACAAGAAAAAATACATTTTTCATAGCTTTTTCCTGTCAAGAAATGAATTCCCTCAGAACGAGTCATTCTAAACCTAGTGTGCATGACAATACAATGAACAGAGACATTCAGTTTATACTCGGCAGTATAAATGAACTTTCTGCAAAGATAGATAAACTGGAAAACAAAATGGACAACATTAGGGAGGAATGTAAAAAACAGAAGTGCTGAGTGAAGCTCTTGAACAATGATCTTCACAAATTTCAAATATAGAAGAGGCAATGACTGATTTAGATGGAAGAATGATTGAGAGTGAGAATAGTACTAAATTTCTCCTGAAACAAAATAACTTATTTTAGGGAAAAAAATAGATAATCTAGAAAACAGATACAGAAGGAACAGCATTAGGATTTATGGCATCCCTGAGAAAAGAGGAAGGTAACAGTATGATTACATTTTTAAATACCTGGTTGCCTAAATCATTGAACCTGCCTGAAGCTCTTTCCTTTGGTATTGAGAGGGCACATAGATCACTTTCCAATACATCAGTAAAGAAACATTCGCCTACACCAAAAAGTCAGCGATAGATTTTTTTCCAGCCAAGATAAAGATCTTGTTTTAAAAACAGAATTGCCTATTTATCCAGTTAAAATAAAAGCAACTTTATAAAATTTGACCATGATTATTCAACTTAAGTTATATCAAAAAAGAAAAGAAAGCATGTGTACCTCTTATGAAGGACTTAAGAAGAAAGAAAAACAATATTAAAGCACAAACTTTGTTTCCAGCAAAAATATTTATCTTACATAAAGACAGAGGAGGTTTCACACTTTGGAAGACACTTTGCAGTTTATACAGTGGAATAAAATTCTAGGAAAAACAGATGAAATGGACTGGAGTTTGTCTACATCTCTCAAAAGAAATGCAACAATGAATGGATGGTCAGTTAAAGAAAAAAAATGGTAAAAAATGAAAGATAAATGAAAAATCACATCATTCTCATAGTAGTATTTGTTTTGTAATACAAAGAAGTGTATGAATAATAAGAATCAGATAACAATACCATGTTTTGTTAATTATTTTTGGTCCTTATTTCATTATTTTATTATTAAGTTACTTATGTAAATGAAGTTAATTCCAAATAGAACTTAGTCATACTAAACATATCACTAAATGTAAAATATCAATATAACAAAAACATACACAAACTTGTAAAATAAAAAAAGATGCGCAAAGAGCTAATCATGCCACAGATTTTATTAACAGATGAAGTGCTTTTGTCCAAAGTATAAGGCCTCATCAGAATGAAGAATACCAAACAACATAAACTTAAATACAGCTAAAAACCTCCTGATTCGATAATTGGTTCGCTCTCAATTTTAAGCTTTAATCAGTCCAGAAAAATATATGTACTACAATAAAAATGTTAATATGCATAAGGGAATGCATAATTATGTGTAAATAAATAAAAACTCTCCCCTAATACACATATCTAAAAACATAGATATGAAATTTAATACAGTATTTTAAAGGCATGAAATAAAACAAATCTTTTTAGAACTTAAGGAATTGAAGTGGCAGCTTAGGACTAATTCCACAGTACTCCTAGGATTTAAATGAAACTGTCGCCATCAGTAGCAATTTGAAACTCAAAGCAGCTTTTGCACTTTAACTGTAAATTTACTGGTTTATTTTATTTCATGCCTTTAAATTATTGTATTAAATTTCCTATTTATGTTTTTAGATATGCGTGTTAGGGGACTTTTTTAACTGTATTTAAGCTTACGTTGTTTGTTATTCTTCATTCTGATGAAGTCCTTGTACTTTGGATAAAAATGCTTAATCTGTTAAGAAAATTTGTGGAGTGATTAGCTCTTTGTGCTTCTTTTTGTTTTTACTTTACAAGTCTGTGTGTGTGCAATTTTTTGTAAGTTCTTAATATAGTTTTTTGCTGTGCTACTAAACACAGTACTTGGAATTTAAAATGACTGCAAAAAAGTATTCTAAGTTTCATTCTAATTCACACAAGTGGCTGCTTTACTTGCACAAAAGAAAGTATTGGGATATCACTAAACAATTCACACATCATTAACATATATACAAGCTGAATTCTTATCACGCATTACTGGCATTCTTTCACATAAGTTTTATTGTTATTGTTAGGTCTCCTTTAAAGGAGAACCACACCCACAGATTCAAAAAGCATGTTTATTTCATCATGGTTTGGTTTTTCCTACATTTTAACACCACTCTGGGACTATTTACAGGTTTTAAATAGTTTTATACATAATTTCTCATATGACCACATGGGGTCTGGCATCTTGAGGTAATTGTGATTGTTTAGTCTGCTTCTAGGTATCCAGCAATGCAGTGCTTGTGTGTAAATAAATCACATCACACAGGCTTCTTTCTTCCTAAAGCTGCTATCACTGCATTTATTTTACATGCATACACTGCTGTTGTTCAGTCAGTTAGTTTTAAGTAACATTTCATGCCATTCAGTGACTACTTAAAACACAAACAGTGCAAAGGATCTATATTAGATGATCGAACTTTCAAAAGTTCTACTGTTATATGGTCGACACCATATGATCGAATTTTTGAAAGTTCAAACATTTTAACGGAGATCTCTGTACAGTGCGGAATGGGAAGATTTCCCTTTTCTACACTGTAGTGCGATCCCAGAGGTGGTATATTTAAAGAATGGGGGTGTGTGGGGGGCTCACCCTCCTACTTAAAATGATCAGGTAGGTTATTTGTGTAGTTTATTTTTTTATGAAATTTTCGAACTTTTAAAAGTTCGATCATATGGTGCCGACCATATGACAGTCGAACTTTTGAAAGTTCAATTATCTAATATAGACCCCAGTGCAAATGCCACAGAACAGACTTTCAAAGTGCTTTTTACTGCTGCTTCTTTTTAGAATGGCTAAACTGCAGTCTTTTGTGAAGCCTGAATTGTACTAGTTTGACTCATCTCCCATCCACTTCACACCTAACTTCCCTAGCTGTCGAAGTGCTAAGGATAATTTGAGCTGTTACCTACTGTGATTCACAGTTCAAAGCAGGAGACTTGACTTATGTACTGTTTCCTTGTTCTAGCCTTTACTTTCTGTATGGTTAGGGGAAGGACCAGGGAGCTGTGACATCACAGTATGGGTGGGTTTTTAGGACAGTAGAGGTGATGTCAGTTTGGGGAGTAAAATGGCCAGAAAACTACCTGTATTCAGTGGCCTTGATGACATCAGTGAATTGGAGACTGCAGCAACAGCAGAACAAAAGTTTTTTGAAAATGAAACCACCACAGTACAGTAAGGTACTATTCTAGTTGCATTAGTGGAGAGAAACAGTCAATTTAAAATATTTAAAATGCTGTATTTTTGTTTATCCGTAGCATGGGCAGTAAATAGGGAGGAAAAAAGACAGAGAAGTTGAGCATTTAATATAATCCCATTATTGCCCTTTAAAGATTGATAAAAAGCTTCACATAAAATAACACAAGAAAACCTGAGAAAACGTACATATGAAATGTTGGAGTCATTGTTTATCTAATTATGTTTAGTTACTGTATTCTTACAACATTTAGTAGTTATTTACTGTTTAAAGAAACTTGCTAAGCATTTATTTTAAAATGAAAGTTAAAAATGCATACTCACCATTCTCATGAGTTTATCTGCTGCAGAGTTTCTGAAAAGAAATTATTTGTATTTGTGGAAGTATTTGAAAGTTTAAAGAGTTTTGTGTTTTTTTCTTGATTAGATGGCTTTGAAGGATTAATATTTAATATTGAAGTATTTAATTTCACTCGCAAATGCCACAAATGTTTCTGTGCACGTAAGTAAGGTTAAACAAACTCTTTGTGGCTTTAGCATAATTTAGCTTTGAAAGAAGCTGTTTAGTGTAGCAAGTACTTTTGCTAGGCTTTGTAAGCTTTAAATGGTTCTAAAAGTTGTTCTTACTTTCTTCTTCTTCTTCCTTAAAGTGAAAGCTGACCTTTCAACTCACCCTTTGAACAGGAAGTGATGTATTAGAATGTTAAAATGGGAAATGTTGTGTGCTTTAAGCATTGACACTGATAAATTATCTTAAAATCATTCATATCTAGGAATTAAAACATTGTATTAAATCATACATAATGAATATACATAATTCATATAATTAAAAAAATTAAAGATAAAAATGAGCTTTGCAGCTAATAATAATTGGTTTGAAGTTTTGACGGCTTGCTATATATTAGCAGATTGATTGCTTGTTATACCGTAACAGATTGACCACACTGCAGATTATAAGACACTTCTGGTAGGACACAGATTATTATATTTTGTGGTATTTGATTTGAAAATCACAGATAAATTATATCATATAGATTTTAATTAAAATAATATTTGAGGTTAGTTGAACTGGCTCTGATATAATACATAAGCAAGATAGTGGATTGTTTACTAGAAATTAAAGTATATAATAAAAAGGAGGAGTTAGAATAATGATTTCTTGATATATAAGGGATGGTATATCTGTTCTTTCAAACAGCACAGTACATATGGATTATAACAAATGGTATAAGATAGGTAGTATAAGCAGGAACAGAAGGAGATAAGGACAAATAGACATGTATATAGTTAGTACATTGTTATATAAATACATTTATACATAGTAAATAAAATAATAACATGCAACTTCTTGACCTTTATAATAACAAATATGAAATTAACATCTGATAACCTACTTATCATAGTCTGAGGACCCAGAAGCGGCTATAGGAGAAGATGAGAACAGTGATAACTAATCTAGCTTATTTGAAATGAAATGGGACCTAACTAGCCATCTGATGTAAATTTTTATTCATTTCTTACTGATACGACTTTGGTTCCATCCTTGGAACCGACATGGCCGTTACCAAGCTCTCACCAGCCAAAAACTCTCAGCTAAGACCTACCCATAATGCCCATCTCATAGTCTCTTCAGATCTCGTTTGCTGCATTCCTCGTCAAACATGCCAAGCCTTCTCTCAAAGCTAAGTGTAGAGTTTTTGTGCAAATTCCTATCAGTACCTTACCTTTTAGTCAGTTTTTCTCTAATCTTCTTCTTTCGTCTATAGACTCCTCTACTTGTTCTGTTCCGTACCCTTTACCTTTGGTAGTTCTTTTTATACCATCATTGGTACTGTCCCTCTCTTCTTGACCATGTTAATGCTTCGTGTGATATATGTTCCAGCTTCAACAGTCGCACTTTGGCTGAGTGTAAAAACAAGTTGATATTGAAGGGCATGATGAAAACTCCTTTTTTGGAGGCTGTCTCTGGGACGGAGGTCTTACCACTTCCTAAGACTAAAAAACACAAAGAGAAATGGAGTCACTCAGTTCCTACATCTCCGTCCATTTCGGAACTGAGTCGACACCGAGCTTCTCCAGTGCCTTCGATGCAGACAACCTCAGCACCAGGCTCTGTCTTCCCCCTCGGTGCCATCTTTTTGACTTCTATTACTGTACCAGCTTTGGCACCATCCTCCTCAGTGCCGTCCTTGGTCTTGGCACCGGCTTTGATCACCATACCTGCATTGGCACCATCATCGGCCATGGTGCCGATAGCTTATATGGCTCCACAGACTGTGACCCCGTTGATTCAAAAGATTGAACACCTTCCCAGAACCAGATATTCCCCAATTTATGACCCTTTTCAGGGCACCCATTTAGCCCCTTTCTTGAAAGACCTGACTCTCTTACAGATCCACCAGGAGCCTTTCAGAACAAGATGTAGTGAGGGTTGTGAACCAGCTTTTGGCAACTAGAGGATTGCCCACCCCTGCTAGGTCTTTCATCCCCTTTAGAACAGAAGCTTTCATGGCATACTCACCAGTATATCCTCCTTTGGTCTCTTCCCAGGCCCCGGAGATTTTGGTGCTGAAAACCACCCCGGTGCATACTTTCTCAGCTCTGACTGCAGAGGTTCCCCTGTTAGCACCGATTACTCTTGGCACAATGGCTCCATTGGAACCAGTGTGTTCTCGAAGCAGTGATTAGGCTGTTGGCACCGTGGTTTCTAGTTCGGCGCCTATTTTTTTGCTGGCATCGTCTATGGCCATGGCTCCACTGACAGCTACCAGTCCTCTCGGAGCTCCTCACCTGGAGTTGGGCTCCTCAGGGCGGGGTGTGACCCTGTTTCCAAGGTTGTCCTTCTCGGTTCCAGGCTCCCATCCTTCCTTGGGTGGTCCTGCTTTCCAGGTGATGGAGAGGTTCCTTGCCTCAACAGGCTTGCAGTCAGCACCAATGGTATCGACACCAGAACCTCCCTCTAGCATGCAGCTGTCCCAACCCCCTACTCTGGGATCCTGAGCATGGGAGCCGCAAGACTTTCCCTTGACGGGAACCCTTTCTCTGTAGTCCTCTTCAGAAGATCCCACTAAGGAGCCACCCTGGAACAAACGGTGCAACAGGAAGCACCTTGATTACCTGGAGGAATCTATCTCTGAGGACACCGATTGTGATGAGGGAGAAGGATCCCCACTGTCTCACCCAGAAGACGTCTCATTTGGACACACTCTCGAGATCCTCAAGCAGAGGGGAGACTGGAAGTCCTCTAACCCTTCGGAAGAAGCGGTGTTCTTCCAGGCCTTCTGTGCTTGGCCATCTACTTCCTGGGTGACCCCACCTGCAGATGAGCTTGTAAAACTGATCGTGCAATGTGCTTGGAAGGCCCCAGACAACATAGAACCAGTCCCCCGGAGGCCAGACAAAATTTTATCCATTCCCAAGGACCAACCCAATTGGTCCAAGCAGTTGGTAGTTGATTCCATGATCATGGCAGCGGCCACCAAGAGGGAAGTGGCAGAAGACAGTTCCACTGTTCATACTCTGAACAGGGAGTCTCGGGCTATGGACAGATTGGGGAAGCAGACCTATGCTTCAGCGACCTTTGCCATTTGATCGCTGAACTATGTGACACTTCACTCACCTATAAAGAGATTTAATTTCAGAAATGTCTACCTCTTTGGCGGGGATACTGCCTGATGAGGTGCGTGACACTGTCGCCTCGCAGCTGGCTACCCTGGAATCTACCTCGAACTCCTTGATATCTCACACCAACGAGGAGGCAGCCACATCAGGCATCGTCATGAGACGGAATGCTTGGATGCATTTGTGTGATTTTGCACAACCTTTTAAATCGTCCATCAATGTGCTTGTTGACGAATCTTCCCTTTTTGGTCCCAAAGTAAGAGACACACTATCACGAAGTGAAAAAGATGGAAAGACCTTGTCTGCCCTGGGCATACATGTTTCCACCCCCCCAGAGATCCTATTCCAGGAACCATAGGGGAAGAAAATTGTGGTTCAAGAAGTCCCAAGGATCTTCTCATGAAACTCGTGGTGAGCAATTCCCCCAGGGCAGAGGGGGCAACTCATCCGGAAGATGCCTCTTTTGGGGCAGAGGGGGTCCGCGTAACCAGGCCACTAGAGATTCCTTCTCTAGCCAACCCTACCAGTGCTCCTAAGCAGTGGCACGATTGCTTTCCTCTGCACCTACAAGCCTGGCAACTTATCATTACCAATGCATGGGTGCAGAGAATAATATCCAGAGGTTACCATATCCCAATCGATCTTACTCCCAGACCCGTCAGATGAATCCCCGATGTTCCACCCAGTTAGAGGTAGGTAGCAGTCTTAAAAGTCGAAAAGCTGCTAAGAAAAAGTGTCATCCAGCCAGTCCCACCAGACCAGAGGAGATCCGGTTTTACTCGAGGTTCTTTTTAGTGCCAAAAAAAGACAGGAGACTGGAAACCAATCCTGGATCTCAGTTTACTAAACAAATTCATAAAACCTCAAAAATTCTGGATGGTCACGGTACAATCCATCCTCCCCTTTCTAGGGAAGGACAACTGGATGTGCTTTATAGATCTCCAGGAGACATATTACCACATAAAGATGGACAAGTTCTCCCAGAGATTTCTCCACTTCTGGCTGGGAGCCAATCACTACCACTTCAGGGTACTGCCATTTGGTCTCTTGACAGCCCCCTGCATGTTCACCAAATGTATGGCAGTTGTAGTAGCTCATCTTCGATTACAAGGATTCCAGGTGTTTCCGTATCTAGACGATTGGCTCCTTAATGCCACGACCAGGAATCTTTTCATCCACAGCCTCTCTTGCACTCAAGGCCTTGCTCTTCGCTTAGGGATTATGATCAACAAGGAAAAATCTCAAGTGTCCCCAACAAAAACACTGGAATTTATTGGAGCGATCTTCGACACAACAACCTGTCAAGCTTCTGTTCCTCCTCACAGGCTCTCAAAAATAAGAAGCCAGATTCAAGTCCTCCTCCAACAGACTTTGGTACCAGCATGCATTGTACTACAACTACTGGGATCTATGGCAGCAACCATTACCTTAGTTCCACTGGCAAGTTTGCACATGAGACTAGTACAGTGGCTCCTTTCTTCATAATGATCGATCTTAACCCATTCGATATACCTTACAAATCTTTGCAAGAAAGAAATCCTTTGGAGGATGAAGCCAGAAGCAAATCTTTGGTGTCATCCGTTCTGCCTTCCTCAGCCCAGGGCCACGGTGACCACAGACGCTTCCCTGCTGGGGGGGGGGGGCATTTCCGAGGAAAGACAGTCCAAGGCACCTGATCCCCCATGGAGACCAATTTGCCCATAAATGTCCTGGAATTGAGGGCAGTTCTCTTAGCATTGCAAGTGTTCCATACACCCCTCCCTTCTGGGACCATTGAAATTCAATTGGACAACATGCACTCATCTGGTACCTAAACAAACAAGGCGGAACCAGGTCTTACCCCCTGTGTCAGGAAGCCATGAGAATTTGGCACTGGGTGATGGCTTCCAATCACTTTCTTATAGCAATGCACATTCTGGGGAGTTCCAACCTTATTGCGGACAATCTGAGCAGGAACATCTTGATGCCTCACGAATGGTCCCTCAGTCCTATAATAGCGGATCAGATCTTCCACCGTTGGGGCAGGCCTTGCTGCGACCTATTTGCTTCCCCTCTAAATAACAACTGCAGAAGCTACTTTGCCCTGATCTCCCCTTAGGGGGAGTCAACGCAGGATGCTCTGATGCATGATTGGCCCCTGGGTCTACTGTATGCCTTTCCCCATTTCCCCTCATCCCAAAATTCCTCCAGAAAGCTCAAAGATTGAGAAGTAAAGTGATCCTCATTGCCCCTTATTGGCCCCATCAAGTCTGGTTCCCTTTCTTATGGCCTCATCTGATTCACAGCCCTTGGATCCTGGATCAATCCCAAGGTCTGCTATCTTGCCCTCAGAGACTGACTTACCCCAATCTCCACAGCCTCAAGCTCACAGCTTGGTTTCTCCACTTCCGATGATTGCCAGGCTACCTAATATTTCATCTCCTGTCCATGAGATTCTTCTGGCTTCACACAAATCCTCCACCAGAAAAATTTATTCTAGTAAGTGGGCTAGGTTCTCTACATGGGCCAAAGATCATGACAGATCCTTTATGCCTATTCAGCAGATCCAACAATATCTGACTACCCTTCTACATGCAGGAGCTTCAGCATTGACAATTACTGGATATTTAGCAGCTATCTCAAATTTTCACAATCAATTTGATAATACTTCTGTTATGTCACACCGTCTGTGTAAAACCTTCTTGAAAGGAGCATTACATGTTAAACCTCCTGTCAAGCCCCCCATGGAGCCTTGGGACTTGACTTTGGTGCTTCAGTCATTAACAAGCCCTCCTTTCAAACCTTCTAATTCTTGTGATATAAAATTTTTGTTTTGGAAGACTTGCCCTTACCTCAGCGAGAAGAGTATCTGAGTTGCAGGCCTTGAGTGTCAAGAGACCTTACTTGATTTTCCACAGGGAAAGTGTTTCCCCACTTACTGACCCATCCTTCTTGCCCAAGGTCATTTCTGGGATTTCAATTAACCAATCTATTGACCTGCTGGTTTTCTTCCCCTAACATTCAAATAGAGGGGAATATCTTTTGCATACCCTTGATGTTCATAGGCAACTTTGCTTTTACTGGGACAGAACTAAATCTTTCAAAAAAAATGGACCAATTGTTTGTGGCCTTTGCTGGACCCAAGTGACTCTATCTTCCTGGCTTAGAAACATCATTACTTTTATCTACCATCAGAATAAATTGTCTTTACCTTCCAGAGTAAAGACTCATTCAACTAGATTGATGGCTACTTCTGTGGCCTTTCATTCCAGAGCCTCTATGGATGATATCTGTGCAGCAGCCACTTGGGCAAGACCTCATACCTTTATCACTCATTACAAATTGAATTTGTCCTCCAGGGTACAAGCATCTTTTGGTTCTATGGTGCTCAGGAATATCCTTCCTTAGGTCCACCCAGGACTCAAGTAGCTGGGGACTTGGTCCTATCAGTAAGGAATGAATAAAGATTTACAACATCAGATAAAGAAGTTATGTCTTACCTTAACGTTCCATCTGTGTTGTAGATCTTTATTCATTCATTACTTTTCACCCTCCTTCCCCTGCCTGGACTCCTAGTGGACTTTAGTATTTCCTAGTTAAGGTATTTGCTCAGACAGATCCTCCTACTGTCTCTTTATTACCTCTATAATATAAGGGCGGGCAAACTCAATCTGAAGAGGCTATGAGAGGGGCATTATGGGTAGGTCTTAGCTGAGAGTTTTTGGCTGGCGCGAGCTTGGTAACAGGTGTGTCGGTTCCGAGGATGGAACCAAAGTCCTATCAGTAATGAAGGAATAAAGATCTACAACACAGATAGAACATTATGGTAAGACATAACTTTTTTTTTCTGTAGTTAGTCTAATGGGGGAGGTTGAGCTGTAGTTTGAGTTTATCCACAGACTAGGAAGTATATTATTCCATTGTAGAATGTTTTAAGGTTATATTGGATAATATTCTAATTGTTTTAAATGTTTTGTCCATAGCTGAATATTCTTTATCTTCTTCTTCTTTCGGCTTTTCCCCGTTAGGGGTTGCCACAGCGGATCACCTGCCCGCTCATGATTGGCAGTGAGTTTTACGGTGTCGAGTTGCCAGCCTGGTGCCCAACCTTCCACAGAAGGCACACACATGCATGCAGTCACACCTAGGGCCAATTTAGAGTGTCCAATCCACCTACGGCATGTCTTTGGGATGTGGGAGGAAACCGGAGCACCCGGAGGAAACCCACGCAATCACAGGGAGGACATGCAGACTCCGCACAGAAGGCACCCCAGCCGAGGATTGAACCAGAGAACCTCTTGCTGTGAGGCGACAACGCTAGCTTGTAGTCAATCAGTATTGCTAGACATTAGAGTTTCATACTTCTTATTCTGCAGAAATGAATGTTGATGTAAAACCTATTGCTCTTTGTTACTGAATTACAATAATATTTAAAAGTTGTCCCAAATTACTTCTAAATTTGCCCCTGATTCTTAAGCAAAACAAATGAAAGATATGGACTACAGGTTGGCTGTGGATGAAAGCAGCTTGTTATTGTATCAATTTAAAGTCTGCAGTAGTTTCTGACTGATGTTTGTGAGTATAAAAAAACTTGATTTTGAAGACTGTCCCTGACTGTCTCATATTTTGTTCTGTGCTTTTTTCTTGCAAGTTATTGAGTATTGCAGCCACTAAAGAGAGAGAGGGATGCTAGCTGTGGATGAAGACAACTTTACCCTCTTGTTTCATTATTTTAAAAACCTGATTTCAGAGGACTTGTATGCATTTGTATGAAATATGTTGAAAGATTTATTCTCTGCCAACTGTGTGAAAGAAAACTGAAACTGTTTCTGATATTACATAATGTGCCTGATGTTACTTTATATTTTTGGTCTGTGCCTCATAAAATATGTGGTTTTATGGCAAATCATTGAATATTATAATGACTAAATAGGGTTGGGGGAGAGTGTTGTACATGAATTCTGTTATTTGCTTGTGTGTTTGTATGAAATACTTCTAAAATGTATTCTCTGCTGAGGCTTTGTGTAAACCAAATCTGTCACTGTTCCTGATTTTACAGAATTCCCTGATTTTGCCTAATATTTTGTTCCATTCATCATAATACCTGTGGTTCTCTTGCAAATAATGGAGGATTGCAGTCACTAAATAACGACAGACATTTGACTTTTCAGACTTTGTCCTTCATAAAATGCATGCCAATGCAAAAACTGCTATTTTAGCAACTTCCTAAGTATATTACAGCAATATATAAAGTTTGCCCTTGATTTTGCACTTTGTTCCTCATATATGTTGGGTTTGTCTATGAATCTTGACTTAAGAGGTTGTCAGATACTATTTTGTCATCATAGTAAGATGAAATTTACAAGACAATGTGGCTGTAAGTCTTCTGGGCAGGGTGGAGGATGTTTGTGGATGAAAGTAGTATACCCTCCTGGTTGTTAAGTTAACCATCTGACTTTGCAGGATTAATATGCATTTGTGTGAAATAAGTTGGAATGCTTCTGACTATTTATGTAAAACAAAGCTTTCAACTACTTCTGATTTCTCAGGGCACCCCTGGTTTCTAGTATATTTTCAGACTGTTCCTCATAAAATCTATGTTTTTTTGGGAAATCAGTGAAGACTGTAGTCACTAAATAATGACACAGATTTGAGTTTCAAACTTCATATCCTTAGCAAAATGCATATTAATGTGAAAAAGGTGTTCTTGCAACTTTCTGTCTCTCTTTCTGGGCCTTTGTCCCTCATTATTTTTAGCTTTGTCCATGATTCATGTGCCTAAGAAGTTGATAGAGATCATCACTAATCAAAATTAGTTGAGGTGTACAGAGCCAAGTGGCTATAACTGCTGGGGGAGGGGAGCTGGAGCTGTCTGTGGATTAAAGTAACTTATTCTCTAGCCTTTGCAGGTCTAGTGTGCATTTCATGAGACAAGTGATATATTTACCACTATCAGACTTCTAAGGAATGCACTGTCAATACTGGACTATAACTGCTGGGTATGGGGGCTGTCTGTGAGTGAGAATGACTAAAGCTAGCTGTCATGATCGGGTTAAAAAGTCGTTATTCTGGCTTTGCAAGTCTAGTGTACATTTCTGTACAGCAAGTTAGGATACTTTATTGTGGCTTTTTTATCACAATCAGACATTTGAGGTGTATGCAGAGAAATGGTTGTAAGTAACGGGTATGGTTATATGTGGAACATGATGGCAATAGTTCAATTGATTTTAAACCAGGAAGGTGAATCTGGAAGAATCAAAATAATATGAACATTAATGCATGACCTAAAAAGAGTGTGCTTCTGTGTATGTGTGTGTGTGAAAAACTCCTGGGGCCTAAGGTACACTTAATCTGTGTGTGTGTGTCTGTGTCTTTATATACATGTGCTACATGTTGTATGGATTGAAAAAGAGAACAGTTAACATGTTTTTTGTGTTAAGCGTTCATTTCAAAGACTTGTAAATGAGTTACTAATAAGCTTTTGTTCCATATGACTTTTGCATATCTCTGAATTTCTAGTTAGCTCTGCAGCACTACTAGACCACACCAGCGAAGCTCTAGTAGCACTGTGGAGCTCATTTTTCTCAATATTCCCCAGCGTATGTTTGACAGTTCTACTGAAAAGATAAACTAATAGCACTAACAATTTGTTTGACAGTTGAAGCAGAAGGCTAAAACTCTGTGCTGTTAATGAGCTGCTTCCTGTTCCCATGGTACAGGGTTTGATTCTTTCAACCTTCTTTGCCTACTGTGTGATTCTGTGTAAGCCATTTAACCAGTGAGTGCTCCCAGTTCATCACTGAAAATGGAAAATTGTGTCCATTGGACTTATTTAGTCAACACATAGATTAAAATAAAATAAAACTTTGGATTACAAACTCAAAATTAACTAGTCTTCTTTGCATTATTAACTGCATAGATTTGACTTAATAAATGAACTGGAAGTAACCATTTTCTTTTAAGGATGTATTTCATTATTTATATAAAAGAGGTGTTAGTTCAAAATGTAAGTTGTGCAGCAGACTTCTGCATGACAAATACATTCACTATTCAAACTGCAGCAATCAGTGTATTAAGAAACTATACATATTAAATTTCAAACTTTTCTTCAAGTATTACAAAATGTTTCAAAAACATAGTACTTTATTTTATAAATTTGTTAACCAGATAAGCCCACTGAACACAAGTATCCTTTTTCAGGGGGGCAACACTGGAGCAATGTCAGGTTAAGTGACTAGTTCAGAGTCGTACAGTAGGCAAATGGAGGTGGAAGGAATCAAACCCTGTACCCTTTGGTTACAGGAAGCAGTCCATTAACCGTACAGTCTTAAATCTTCTGTCCTAACTGCCAGGTGGACTTGTCCACTGTATTTTGATGATGATTCTTTTTTTTAATGAATACTACAATGTCATTCTATGGCATAACGTAAAATGCAAGTTACAATGAAGCCACATAAAACAAAGTGTATCCTGTATCTATATTCAAGTACAACTTGGATCAATGGATGGGTAATAGAACATTTAACCGAGGAATACCCCTTGTACTACTAATGGACTGAGGCAACTCCTAAATGCTTTATCCGTACATTGGTCTCCTCAAATTATCTGTAGTATGATCCCAGTTGTTATCATTAGGGGTACTGTATAATTGTCGATCATGGGATGGGTAAGGCCAATCTAATACCAAACAGAATAGATTAATTCAAGCACCAAATAGGAAATTATCTGTGGAATGATCCCAGTTATTCTCAGTAGAGGTGATATATAATTATCAACCACGAGATTCATATGACCAATATAACATCAAACAGAATAGTTTAATTCAAGCACCAAAAGGGAAACTGGCTAGGCTTAAAATGGCCCTCAAGGGCAGCTAGCCTAGTACTTGCTTATGAACCCATAAGAGTGATAAAAGACAGCATGTAACAGAGTGAGATGTTGCTTCACATTTGAAGTTTTGAACAGTACCCATTAAAACAAATGTAATATATTGAAAATGAACTGTTTGCAGTGTGTACCATTTGAAATATTACACATCTGTGGCAGAAATATGATATATGTTTCACTGCAATTGAAAAGCAGTGCTTAGATTTGTAACCCCACTAGGGTTCCCCCACTCCCAAAAGGCAGTGTTCATTTTACCTTCTTTTTGGTATTTATCATTTACTGGTGCTGGTAGGTGCTTGTGCAATGTTATAAAAATGTTGCCACATTCTCAAAGACCAAAATCACCTAGTGTGGCAAATGTTTTTGGTAGCTATTATTTAGGTCTAAAGCAGTAAAGACGTCTCAGGAATACACAATGCTGCAGAGACGTTACAGACACATAATCGTTGAGTCACAAGTTTCAGGATTTTATGCACTGCATATTGAGGCCCAAACTCCTAGGGAAGGAAAACATGTAGATACCAACAGAAAATAAAAATCCTTCGGCAGCAGTGAGCCCCTTGCTGCTAAAACATCTGTTTCCCTATAAATTCTGGATGATTCTGCACTCTTAGATTTTGTTTGCTAATATAACAGATCCAATGTGCAAGGCATTTTCGGAAAGGTGAAATGATAAACAGAAATACATCTTGCTGCTTATCATACTGAATGGCTTTAACTGGCATACAGCTGTATTCTGCTGACATTTTCTATTTGTTGGCACACCTGCCCATGCTTTTCTGTTACTAAGCCACTCTGCATTAGTATTTAACTTTGCTTATTAAAATTAAATAATGGCTGAATGTCCAAAAGTCCCTTGAATATTTAAATGGATGTTTTAATTATCATGTCCCTTATGTTACTTCTGGATGCATTGTCGTTTAAGTAATGGTTACATTTACAATTTTAGTGATATTTTTATTTATTAATTTCTACCTTTTTTATGACAGACAGCAGTGTCACTTTATATGAAAGACTTGTTCATAACCTGCCTGATTAATCTGTTTAAAATTATTGAATCCCAACTGAGATGTTGTAATGATGTTAAGTGCAAGGTTGGATAAGTATAGGATTAAAGACATTTTCCCATTATCCCCAAGGTTCAGTGATCTTGGAGTTAGTGTATATAGAGATGTAGGGATGAGGGAGATGCAGATGGCCTTGCTCCCTGCAAAACACGAGTACTGCAGAACTCAGTGGTCTTGATTCAGTGCGTCTAGAGCATACTGGCTGTGTTTAGATTTAAAACCAGGCATTCTGAATAAGAAGCCACATTAAAAAAAATTGAATTCGTAGAATTTGCTGTTTTTTTATGCAAATTCTTTCTGCCATGCTATTTCTTTGTTTCTTTTTTGTGTTGTTTTTACAAGTTTATGCTGGGGCCATTTCAGCAAATTTAAACTGGGAATAAACTTGCCTTCCACACACTGGTTAGTTTGTCTGTAAACACAGGCACACTACTTGTTCCTGTACTATTTACATGCCTCTTACACAAACAGCGTGACAAATTAAAATAAAAGCAGGACCTCCTTACATTCTGTGGTTTTCAAGATGTTGCAAAATGTTTAAAAGTCATAGTAAGCAATAAGCAGTAAAACAGAAGATAGCAGAGCATTCATATCTTTATTTAATGTTTGATAACCAGATTGATGAAGTGGTCCAAACTAGTCCCACTCAGCCCTGAGCAGGTCATAAGGGAAAACTGAAAAGTATAAAACTACAAATACTTCTGTGGTGCTTTTAACATACACTGTCATCATAATTAGATAATAGTATGATCAGAGTGTAAATAAAATACCATCACTAAACAGTTATATATAGAACAATGATAAAATCATTTGCTGTATCTAAAGTAATACCAAAGTAGCTCCTGAAAGTATTGTGCAAAGTACCTAAGTAGAAGCATTATAACCACTGAATGTCCAAATGCAATCATATGAATACCTAAAAACACTTTTTTTTTTTTTTTTTTTTTTTTTTTTTATTACTAAACTAGAGCTGCAACTTTTAAATATATGCAAATTGAGGTAGATTGAACTGTTTTTCACAGGCAGTAAGTTAACAGTTTATAATCAGAGGTCTGCTTATGTTAAATCCTCAGTGTGACTTTAATATAGCAAGGTAAATGTGGTGAGGATATGCCCATTTTCAAGGCAGTTTAGTCATTTCACTTTGGGCAAGAGTGGAACAGCGCTATTATTTTTTTTCACTGCCATTTTTTGGTGCTCTCATTTGATCAGTAAGTTTCATTGGAATACCCCAAATACAAAATAATCTTGAAATAAAGCTGAAGTAAAACACAATGGAAAGAAAATGGGTCAGATCTGAAGAGCAAGGAGAGTAAGTTGTTGCATAGTACAAGATGTAAACAGTATATTTTTTATTTAGCAAGTATAATTGCAATTGAAGAAACCAGTTTGAGATTTCTGTGTTTATTAATAAACACTTTATTTTAATCAACAAATGTATTTATTTATTTTTTATTTTCAAAGTGTGTGCCTGGAGAAAAAGCACCAAATGGTCATCTGTAGAATCAAATAATGATTTACTACACTTCAGCTGTTCTTCTAATTCCCTTTTTTAATTAATTAGAAATGAACATTTAATTACTATTTGAAGTATTCGTTGTCAAAAATGATAGCTTTCATTCTAGTCTCTGTTACTGTTTTCTGAATCACAACTTGGTGAATCTAGTATTCTACAGAAACTTTTGAACTGTAACAGTTCTCAGACAACCCCAGACTGGGGTTGAGATATAGTTCCCAGAATAAATATAATATCTCTGGGGCTGTAGCATTTCAGAACAAGTTATATACCTTAAATTAATTCTCTAAGAATCAACACAATTCAGCAAAACTTTACTGACCTTTAATAATTTTACTAACTTGCATCGCTTACAATTCATAATGTACTTTTGTTGACACTAGGTTGATAGGAAATGTTAAGCTATCAAATGCTTTATTACTAGTTGTATTTTGAAATGGCTGTGCAGTAATCAGATTGCTGTGTTGTTACTCTATTCTAAAGTCAGAAATTTGCCAAACAATTGAGATTTTAAATTCTTGCCATTACAAACCTAGGCCTCAGTACTAGAACACTTTGCAGCTTCAAATAAAAGACAGAATTTTACTGGGATCATTACAGCTCTGATTTAAATGTAGCTGGCCGGCCTATTAAAACTTGAAAGTTGCAAATGCATCCATTAATTATCTCAGCAATAATATATGAGTGGTTAGCAAATAATATTGTAAATGTAGTTAAGCACATTTTATGTCCTGTGAAGTACGAACTGGAAAGCTACAGCTCTATTCTGAAAGTGAATGCATATATTTATTCCTAATGGCATCATTGCTACTTCCTTATTGCTATACCTCATTTTTACTGCAGAAAACCAATTTTATGTAATCAAAATTATTGATACCATTGCACACTTGCATAAGACAGGTCAACTGATTTAGACTATCTCTGGTTGAACACCATATACAGCACCTGTATTCAGGAACACCATATGCAACACCAGTAGTCAGTTTCATATTCTGTTTTTTTTCTTGAGTTCTAATGATGTGCTTTAGGTGTGCTTCTGATGGAATCCCCCCCCCCCCCCACATGTGGCTCATGTAGGTACTGGCACATATAGTTGTTTAGAACAGAACAGCTACTTCCATGGAAATGACTATGTTTACAGTCTCTGTATCCTGGGAAAGCTTCTGCATTTTCATCAGTTGTTGCTTCCTCCACCCCCCATTGCCATGAGGATGTACAGGAAAACCATGACGATGTCAAGATAAAGGATAAGAGAGCCAAAAATGTATTCTTCAGGGCTGAGCCCGTACCGCTGGTTTATCACTATCAGCTGAGCATCCACAGCCAGGAACTACAAAAGAAAACAAAATACAAAAGTCAGACGTTATTTACAGTGTGGTGTTAGTAAATATGTCTTACTGAGGGTGGCTGGTGGTATCGGTTTCCCTCCAGATAATCTGTAATAATTTCCCTTATTTTTCACCTTATGTTCATCTAAATAACTGTTATACACTTAAACATGGGGATCAGTATGGCTGCCTCCGGCTCTTCATTTGGGAAAACACTCCCAGATCCTTCCACTTCTTTCTTGCTGAATGATAGAGTTGGGTTCACTTGCATAATTTTCTTAATGTAGACTAATTTAATAAATTAAAGAATTAACTTTTCATGCAACTTCATCTTCCAGATTCTCAGTGCATTTATAGTCATAAGATTGTCAGCTTGAGTCAGACTTGATTACTTTTCAATCCTAGTTCCATCACCTAAACTGAAGTATGCCTGTGAGGAGTAAATCCTTTTGGCTGATAGGCATGCTAAATGCTTGCTTTGTTTATAGCCCTAGCATAATGCTAAGACTTGAAACAGTGCAAGTATTTCAGTGACGCCGACAGACGCTACAGGAAGAAAGCCCCAGAGAACTTTAACTGGAATACACAGAGGAGGCTGCTGATTATCTTGTGTCCACCTAAGCACTGCACCATACTATTTCTCACTGCGGGGATGATTCACAAGATAAACAAGATGAGGGATATGGAAAAAAACACTTGCTGACCACAAACGCATGTCAGAAGGTAAATGGCCTGTGTCTGGTCCAGCCTTCTACTCAGTGTTGGACTCTTTGCTCAGTGAGACTATTTTCCCTAAGTTTGCACTGAAAATGGACATCCCAGATGAATATTCCAGGGTAATAAATGTAAATAAACAAGTTCACTCCAGGTAATCTGATGTCAGGTGATGGATCAAGGCATTGCCATGCTCACAGTTCAAGACTGGATACATCAGACCATACATTCTCATGAAGATGTCAGGGAAGTCTGTGTGGTCTGTGGCATTGCACTCACACCCAGGAGCGATTTTCTTATTCAGACTGTTGATTTTGCCACTCTTTCTCCAGCTACCTTAGCTGCATTCAGAGGGCAGGCAAGAAGTTGACTGCTAAACTGTCATTCAGTTCCCCTTTCTCCTCTGCTCCATTAGGAAGGCACAGGAACTGGTGACTCTTCTACTGGTGACTCTTCTACCTGAACCATTCTGGCTGGACCACAGCTACAGTGACCCTGCATTCCCTACAGAGCCCTTTACCAAGACAGGTGCCCTTATATTCAGCTGGTTCCCATTCTGTGGAGATTCCATATCATTGTCTAAGAAACCCACTAGCCACCATTTCTCCCAAATTTAGGTCATCTACCACCTTATTTTTTCTTTCCCTACATTTAATATTTTAAGTGCTGGACCCAAGGCATAACAATATCCAGCACTGACCCTCAGGACTGGGGCACTCAATGCAGGGATTTCTTATGCAAGTTTATTCAACACAAGGCCTACCAAATGTTAGAGAAGCAGGTGCAAACCCTGGCATTGCTTGACCAGGTGCCAGACTACCAACTATTGCCACCGCTAACATTCTACCACTCATATTAACTCTTAGTCTTGGAGGTTTGCAGCCTTTTCATTTTCTGTCAATTTCTATTTGGTGGTATTGTCTCATCCTGACATACTGTATCCCTGTTGTCAGAAGTGCTACGCAAATGTATTATTCTGAGGCAGTCATTCTCTGATTATTACTAAGGCTAATTTTTGGGTCTATATTACCATATTGACAGGTCTGTTCATCGAACGCTCTTTCATCGACACATATCCACTGAAATACTAAAACCTCGAACAACCACGAAAGCAGTTTTTTTCCCGGTGAAAAAAATTGCTTGGCCATTGTCAGGAATTTGCCCTTTCTTGCACTATAGTACGATCTTGGAGTTGGTATATTTAAGTAGGGGGGCACAGCCCCCCACATTGGAGAGGTGTGGGTGAAGCCCCCTCACTTCATTGTGACTGTCAGTTTGTTTTGTTTCTTGTTGGCCCAGTGATTCTTTTCCCTGTGGGAAAAAAAAGTTTTTGTGGCCATTCGATGTTGTGGTATTCCGCTGGATATTTGTCAATACAAGGGCATTCGATGAACAGCTCTGTCGACATGGTAATATAGACCCTAATTTTTAAGTTTAATTTTTACTAAACATGTATAAAGGTAATCTTACTGGCCCAGTTTTTGTACACCTAACCATAGACTTTGATCTTGTTGACCAACCCTTCATGTTATTTCATATATTTGAAATCGAAATAAGCCCAAGTACATGGTTTCTTGATTACTTATCTAACTAACACTTCAGAGTTATGAGCAGCAGATTCATATCCTCTGATGTGTTTACTAAAAAGGAGTTCCACAAGGATCAGTTCTTACCCATTCTATTCTCAGTCTTTATCAACAAACATATTTCTAGGCAAGGAGTTCAAGACTCTAGTGTATAGCTTTGAACTGTATGACTGATATGGCCTGTTTCCTGTGGGATTTATCAGACATGGACAATGAGATAATTGAGAATCTATATGAGGCAGAGGGCAAGGAGTGTTTCAAAAGTCAGATAGTTGCAAAACATACCATAGGCTCTTTAAGAATGTACAGTATGTGATTCAGGGAGTGGAATGCACAGCTTGGAGAAACTGTGCAAGGCAGCATGCCAGCACTCTTCTTTTTACTTTATTCTCCTCTCACAGGACATTAAGGTGACATCTATGAACACCCCCTTCTCAGAGCTGCTGCTGTTGTGTGATAAGCACTTTAAGGCCATAAAAGAAAAAGCCCAGGTCCTTTTCATTGTACTGATTCCTTTGACTGACAGCAGATAAACTATACTAGGAGACACTAGAGGTCAACTCTCCACAGGAATCCAAAGAACCAGGAAGAAAATCCACTTTTGTTAGCCTGAAACAGGGTTGCTAGAGCTGTTCTCTGGGTTATTGGTTGCAGTAGGGAGGTAAAAGAGTTCCTCTGTCTGGACTGCATAGCAGTCCTGATCCCATGTCCGGCGACCTTGCATAAGGTAGTGGTGAGAGAATCTCTCCAAGCATCCATAATAGAGGGTGGCCACCTACATGTGCATATCAGAAAGATAGTTGACTTGTGCTATGTTTTTCCATTTCTGCCCACCCACTACCATATTTCCTATCTCCAGTTCTCCTCAGTCATTGCCATATTTCCTTAACACCCCTACTCTTCAAAAAGTGATGATCCACAGTAGGGTTCTGAGCTTTCTATTAAAAGAGGCATCCATCAGATTCCCAAGGACTAACATGGAATAGGGAACTATTCTGCAGTTTTATGTGCTTAAAACAATCGGTCCTAGGGATAGTATTGGACACTTATGCCCTAAGCCAGTCCATGCATGGAAAAAGTTCTGCATGGTCCCTGTGCAATACATTAATCTCTTAAATTAGAGAGGAGCCTGGACTTGTTCCTTAGAGAGACCGTTACCATGGCAGTTTCGCCATTTCCCCTAATGAAAAATTCTTGAAAATAATTACATATAACCTTAATGTTTGCAAGTACTCCCAAAACAATTAACAGAAACATGGAGGTTCTCTGAGACTGTCCTTTAGATTTGGTCTTCAAAGGCTCAGTGGCACACCACTGCAGTGAGAGGTTAAGTTTCATCATTTTTTCCCCTAAAAGTTGTAACAAAGAATTGTCATTTAATTTTATTGAGCACTTTTAGACAAGCATTGGTGATGGGTAGCCCAACCATTTTTTGTTGGTTCACCATCAATTTCCCAGTCAATTTGATGTTTGTATTACATTAGCATTAACTTTTGCACCTATTATTTCTTGCTTCATTTCAGTAAACAGCAGCAAAGATATTAAACTGCAAAAAATAACATCATAATGGGAATACAACTTTAAAACACTAGGAATACATTGTTGTGCCCCTTAAATGAATATGTACATATATGAATATATGCTTATACGTGGGCGCGAACACACTTACACTCATTCTCACAAATGTGCTCACGCTCATATGCATACAGCACTAATGTTTTCATGAACAACACTTAAGATGATTTGTTTACCACTGAGAAGATGATGGCTCCCAGAATTCCATAGAACACATGCAGTGGTCTGGTGTAATAGAAGATGCAGAAGAATCCAAACATAGTGGCACTGACCACGAGAAGGAGAAGGGTCCCATAGCAGCAGGTGTAACTAAACCTTGTCTGAAATGAAAAACAGGCATGTAAGCAAATGTATTATGCAGTGCAGCCTGTACATATGTTTGCATTCCATATTTGTCACTTGGTAATATTAAAAGGAGAACTGTGTTTGAGTTTCCACACTTGAGTTTCCTGTAGTGGTTCTGACTAATATTTGTTATTTATACTGCACCACTAATAAATTCACTGGGTGCTTTTGTTTATAATTCTGGTGAGTAGTTCTACTTGGAGCTATTTGCTGTAGTTCGTGTTGTTTATAAAATATCCTTTGCTCTCATTACAATTTTTTGTGCTGTTGAAGACCAGTGTAGTCTCTAGAAGACTTGAAAAAAATGCAGTTTTAACTCACAAGCTCTGTGTTAATCAAAAATACCCCCTGTGTTTATTTATTTATTTATTTTACATTTGTTGACCGGGCTAGTCCAGCTGGATATATGTCCATTTTCAGTAGAGGCCCGGGGAGAAAAGCTCCAAGACAGATACAAACAGCCAATAAGTAATTGTTACATAAAAAAAAAACAATAAGTAGATATAGAAGATATTATATACATTTAACAGTAAAATAACATAAAACTATATACAAAGTTTAGAGCAAGATAATGTAAATATGCTAGTGGCTAAAAAATAGTATCCAGGTTCTTACTAGATGCTTATCATTGAACTAAAGAAGATTAAATTAGTGGAGAGAGAACAGTTAGAAATATATTAGTAGCATTAATGATAGGTTAGTCAGGGTTGGTACAAGGGCACAACCAGTGTGTTTTGAGGAAGGTTTTAAGTTTTTGTCTGAAGAGTGGTAAGGAAGGAAGGGAAGTAAGTTCAATAGGTAGAAGGTTCCAGTTTTTCCCAGTTGTGTTTGAGAATAGAGTCCCCAGCCATGTTGTGAGACTTGTTGATGTTAACTAGGAGTTTATTTGAAGAACGCAAGGCATTAAGATTTTTGTAGGGGATTATGAGGTCTGAGAGTATTGGAGTATTGTGTGGCTGGTAAAGGACCTTATGGGCAATTGTAAGTTGGCTGAGTTGAAGCTGGTTTTGAAGTTCAAGCCATTCGAGTTGCTTAAGATTCTGACAGTGATGGGTTCTGAAGGATTTACCAGTGGCAAATCTGGAAATATTATAAGAGGTAGCAAGTTTGAGAAGATTCTTTTTGGATAGGTTAGTGTATATTGGTGAGGCATAGAGTAGAGTAGAGATTAGATGGGAGTGGGCAATGGTAGTTCTTGCTATTGGAGTAAGGAAGGGTTTGACTCTGTACAGGCAGCCCGTTTTTCTGTTAACTGATTTCATATAGTGTTGTTAATGTGGGTGTCGAAGTTAAGGTTGTTGTCTATTGTAATACCAAGGAGTTTGGTGGTAGAGTCTGGGTAAATGAGGGTACCATTGTTATAAATGACTGAGATATCTATTGGTGTGGACCTACAAGTAGGAGTAAAGAGTAGGAGCTTTGTTTTCTTGGGATTCAGTAGAAGGCAGTGCTTTAAGAACCATGTCTCAACTATGCTAAATACTTTCTGGGTTTGGCATTGCAGTTCAGAAGCAGATTTAGCTGTGCAGATTAATGCAGAGTCATCTGCATATTGTATACAAGTTGCAGTGGGAACAGTGTTTATTTAGAGTTTTTCCTAACAAAAGGGTAGTTAACAGTAGTTTAAGTATATTTTGAAATATCAACTAATGGAAAAATACACGTTCTTTACAATTTCCCTTTAGGCAAAGCTCATGCGACAATTTTTTTCTTTATTCAGTGCTCACACATTTCACTCTAGTAATGTTAACTAGAACTAACGAGCAAAATGAAATACATAAATATCTTTCAAGATGGTTTGGCTTTATGTAGAAACTTGCTACAGTGACGACCATGTGCAGTTTTTCACATTATTCAGTGACAGATCAGGGAGTCGGCAGAATGGATGAGGAGTCCACAAAGTATGCCATGGGGGGAGCACTTGAAATTTGTCCTTGGAGCTTGCTCTGTCATCAAGTATAAAAAAAAAAAAAAAACAAAGCAAACTATATTCATTTGCTTGGAATTATGGTTTTACATAGCATGCCTCCTTAAACGATATTCACATTCTGCACTTTTCTATCTCATTAAGAAAACTATACATAATGGAAAGAAAACTTTATTTCAGCTTGTTCCTCTCTCTCACACATACTACCTTAGTCAAGTGATATCAGACAATTCAGCAGTGATTCTGTAATTGCCTAGTGCTTTCACAGACAGTATGCTTCATCATCTTTACTCACAAAATATATATATCTTTGTGTATACCTTCAAGATTTGATTGTGAGAAAAGTATAAGAAATAATGACCACAGTAATGTCTTTCAACCTGTTTCTCTCAGTCGTATTTACCCTGCAGTAATCCAGAACCTTGATTATGTACTTGGCCTCTGCTTTTGCCCATAATCTGTCCCCTAAGAACAATTGCCAGTTTCTGGGTATAGTTCTGATGTCTGCTTGTGAAGAAAGTAAAAGGCATATCTACTTTTTTGAAATTGATCATGCAGCTGCCTTGTGCTTTCCCACATAGGTAGGTGCTAGACTATCAGCCCAAGGGCCTAAGTAAGCCTAGCCAACAAGGTTCCCTGGCTTATACCACCCAAGAAAGTTATTTTCCTGTGCCGCTGTCGAGCAGAGCCACAGAAGTGATTCCTGGGGTGTATTTCCTATTTCACATCCACTCATAAAGATTTTTCTTGAAGAGTTCTAATGAGGAACTTTGCTTGACATAGATGGGTAGCTTGTTCCAGAGTATGGGAAGTCTCTGGGACAGAAATCTATCCCTCTAGCATGTCCTGTTTGTTGTGGTGACAAGGTTTAGGTCCCTACAGCTTGTAGCTCGGAGGGATTGGGATTTCTTTAGGTGTAGCATGTCCAACAGCTCTGGGTTTGACATAGCTTTATATGTTAGGCAGAGATCACCTCGGAGTAGGCGATATGCTACGGAGTAAAGCTGGAGTTTTTTGAGACAGTCAGTGTAGGGCATCTGTTTGAAGCCAGTAATCCTCTTTGTGAGGTACTTCTGTGGCCTTTCCAGCTGCTGCAGATGTCTTGTGAGTTACATTCCAAAAGAAGCATTGTACTCTATAATGGGTCTAATGAGTGTTGAGTAGAGGGGAACAATTACCTCCTTTTTCCTGGATGAAATCCCTTTTGTGATGGTGTACCACGTAGAAGTATTTCCTGACTACTGTGGTGATGTGATTATCAAAGCAGAGACTACTGTCCACCTGGGTCCCAAGGTCTCTTATCACACATTTGGCGTTAAGACTGCTGCCTATGTGGTAGTTCATGGGTACAGAGTTTTTACCAAAGGGGATGACAGTGCACTTTTTAGCATTGAGCTTGAGGCCATGGCTCTGACACCAGGCATCTGTCTCAGTGAGGCCCTTCTGTAGGATGTCCACATCATTTGGGGACTCGACTACTTCGTTAGCCAAAGGCTTTCTGTGCTAGCCTGTACTTCAGAGAAGTAGATACCGAACAGGAGAGGTCCAAGGACTGAACCCTGTGGTACTCCACTTGTCACTGGTTTGAAGTCAGTTTGGGTTCTATTAGTGAGCCTGTTGGCAACCCATGTTGTGATGTAGGGATTTATACCTAGTTTAGTGAGTTTAGCTATAATTCCAGAATGGGGGATGGTGTCGAAAGCCTTGGCGAGGTCAAGATAGGCTGTGTGAACCACCTTACCCTCATCTATGGCTTTGGTGACTGCCTCAGAGAAGTCGATCAGGTTCAGGAGGCATGATCTGCCTTTCAAAAACCCGAACTGGGTGAGGTCCAGAATTTGGAGGTTACCAATGTCTTTGTTTATGAGTTCCATGATGATACATTCCATGGCCTTACAGACCAGGCTCATCAGGCTAATAGGGCGATAGTTCCCGGGATCAGTGGTGGCTCCCCCTTTGTGGAGTGGGATAACTGTTGCTGTGTGCCATTCAGTGGGCACAAAGCCTGACATGAGGCTATGATTGGACATGGTGCTTAGGTGGGGAGCCAGTTCATTCTGAAGTTCGTGTAAAACGCAGCCTGGGATGTTGTCCAGTCCCATGGATGCTGTGTTTTTGGCTTTAGAGAGTGCAGCTTTTACCTGTGTAGTTGTGATTACAGGGACTCTGCATTCTTCCTGTATAGATATGGGCCCTTTAGGGGGTGAGAGGGGGGTAAAGTTAGCACTGAACCTATCTGCCAGGATGTTGGCAATATCAATTGGTTCTGTAATTTTCGTGCTGTTGTGCTGTGACTCAGAGCAGCTCTGGGTGTTGTCATTGAGATTCTTGATATAGCTATAGAATGCTTTGTGGTTCTCCCTAGAATCAGTGGCAATTTTGTTTTCATAGCTAGCTTTGGAGGATCTTATAAGGGATCTCAGCTTCTTACTGAGGCTGACCAGGGAGCTCCTCCACTCATGGGATTTTATTCTCTTTTGCAACAGTTTCTTCCTTCTGTTGTAGAGTTTGTTTATGGCAGGGGACCACCAGATTAGCTTCCTTATTTTGGAGGATAGCGTCTTGGTTCTGTTTGGGATAGCACGATCCATGCACTCGTGTAAGTGCTTATAGAGTGCATTTGTGTAGGATTCAGCAGTCATAACTGTATTGTCCATCTGCATGGGTGTCTTGCCACTTCTGTCTTAAGAAGCATGAAGTTGGCTTTGGAGACATTTTTTACCATGGTTTCCTTAATGGGGGTTGGGGGTGGGATGTGGATATCTAGGCTGATTAACTTATGGTCGGATCTGACCAACGAGGAGTTGACATCAGGTGTGGAACACATGTCACTCATGTTGGTAATGACTAGGTCTAGGATATTATTGCTGCTTGCCTATTCCTGTTATGGTGGTGAATTTGTCATTTGAACCTTGCCTAAAAAAGGCACTATAGGGGCAGCAAGAGCCTTAGCCAGTATCCCGAATCCCAGGGGTGACCGGTGCAGGTCATCTTTGGGCAAAACGTTGTGGTCTGTTGACCATATCGTCCTAGGCAGATAGATACTGGATCTCCTTAGAATGACACCAGAAGCTTAGCCAATTGTTGAAGTCAATCATTTTGCCCTTGTACTGCAGTATCATTCTGGGTGATGGCAGGATGCTACTCAGGGCTAGGGTCATACCTGCCTGGGCTAAAAGATCGGAGAGCTCTTCCATGTCTCTTTTCATGTAGTCCAGGGAGGTACGTCTCAGGGCATTCACACCAACATGGACAGTGACAGAGTCATATTTGTACTTGTTGTGGAGTGACCTGAGTGCATGAGTTATGTGGCAGATCCTGGCACCTGGCAGGCAGCTGATAGTAACCTTCTTCTTGTTTAGCCTAGTGAGTGGGACATCAGTGTGCCTGACTATAGAGTCACCTATGACTAGTGTGTTGGGATGTTGTTTTGCCTTATGGGCTGTGGTTGAGTGGCACACTGAGTCTGTGGGCTGTGTGTCATTTCGGTTGTGTTGGGGGCTGGAGGTTGCTTACGTTTCTGCTTTGGAGGTCTCTGTTACTTGAGCAGATTATTATTGAGAGCCTCCATGAATGTTTTTGTGTTTCTATGTGTGGATTTTGGTGGTGTAGGTTTAGTGGGACTATGTGATGAGTGTGGTGTTGTGCAAGTGTTTACCTTCTCCTCTTGACTGTCAAGTTCAGTCTTGGTTGGAGAGAGCTTTACCTCCAGTTTGGCTATATAAGTGCATCTCTGACAGGTTGTAGTGTTGGGTGGTAGGAGGAGAGGAGGGTTGTCTTGTGTACATGAGGCAATTGCTACATTGCCCCAAGATGCCCATATTCATCAGATAGACAGGAGAGAACACTGAGAGCTCACTCTTGGACATGCCTGAATAAAAAACTATTTTCCTCTAGATAAGTGAGGAAAGTGAGTACAAGAGCTGTTTTAAGCAAGTGAGGACACTAAGTACAAAAACATAGCCTGCTTCCCTATTCCCTGATAAATATAGCCACTTTTTGTGTACCACTCTGATGTTGGATTATGAGTAAAGTGAATGAAAAATTAGCTACTGTAATATTTTTCAACTTGTTTCTTTCACAGACTATATCTATCTATATATATATATATATATATATATATATATATATATATATATATAAAATTAGTGTTATGGCCGCAAAATAATGTATTGAAAAGCATGAAAGAGCAGAATGTCGAAAATGGTTTGCACAATTAAGTGCATTCCATATTTTTGACATTCAGTTTTTCCAGCCATGGCAGTTAGCTCACCTCTACTATTTTGCAGGGGGGCTATCCCCCCTGCACTTCCCACACCCCCTGCACATTAAATATACCAACTCCGAGATCTCACTACAGTGAGGAAATGGGCTACTTCCCTGTTCCTCACTGAAGTGCAACCTCCCTCCAAAGTCTCAGCACGTCACTTGTGAAAAGGTCGAGTGCACCATGCAACTTGACTCATTTTGGTTGACCGCTTTTGTTTCTATTTCCTGCCCCTTGAACATCGTGATTTTGCACATCGGACATTCGACTTCCTGCAGTTCGAGTAAGTCATAGTAAACCATACATATGTATATATATATATATATATATATATATATATATATATATATATATAAATCTCTGTGTGGTGTATGTGGCATTTCACCTAAAACTCATTAAGTGTAAAATGAACATATCCAAAATGTAATCTAATACTCATTTAGTCTAATCACTTTTGATAAAAAATGTAGGATATAAAGAATTAATGTTGGTGTGGTTTAGGGTGTTTAGGTGGTTGTAATTACAAGGCAGTTTATTTATATATTTATCTATTCCTCTTTGTTTACTTGTTAGTTCTGACTGGGGTTTATCCCATTTTCAGTAGAAGCCCAGGGAGAAAAGCTCCACATATTAGGCAAGTACATTTAAAGACATTTTGTAAAATACATTTGATTTACATGAAAACACAATTAGATGAATACATCTAGAGCACATTATATAACTATTCTTTCATGAGGTAGTTGGGTACAGAGACATTAGTGGATATATTATGTAATGTGTTTATTGGTTGGAAGTACAGAGGAGGGTGGCAAAGACAGCAAGGGATTTAGCAAGATGTAGAACTTGAGGACAAGTCGTTGTATGATACCTCTGGTAAACTGAGGTAGAGAGCTTGTATAGACCTGTATTAAAGAAAACCGAGGTAGTGGTAGTTACCTGGGATAGCAGCAAGTTTAGCCACCTTTTGTAAACCTTGGCAATAGATGATTATCACTGTTGAAGTGACATCCTGACCTCTTGTGCAAAAATGGGAAAAGGGGTTATGGATGGATGGTAGTAATCTGGGAAATGGAAGTTTTGTAGCAGAGAAAGTAGGTAGAGAGTGAAGTGACAGTCTGTAGAAGAACAGTGTAAATGACAGCTGTGGGAGAATATGTAGTGAGATTTCTTAGAGACAGAGATATAAAGTTACATGTGTAAGATTAGGGTACAGAAAGGTGAAGTAAGGGGGGTGTAACTTTGATGGTGGGGTTTAGATCGAGTACGGGGGGGGGGGAGGTTAGTGTATGAGCACAGCCAGTTTTTAGCAGATGTTTCTTTAATGATGTTATGAAACCATGCAGCACGCCTACCTGTTTTTTTTTCAGTGGGGAATTTGGCTCTAGCTTTTTACTACCTGGTTAAGAGTATAGTGAAACTCCTGCACTGTTAGGTGATTTTTGTGATGGATAGAAAAGTTTTAGGGTTGTAATATTCCTTTTAGAGCTGGGCATTTTTTCTGGGGAGTTTATTAGTTTGTGGGCTGTAATAAGTTGATGGTAGTTAAGGTTGATTTAAATTTCTTAGCAGTTAATGCTTTTTAGCACTATGCAGTGGTGTGTTTTGAGGATTATTTATTGCAAAACTTGCAGTTTTTTTTATATGCTGCCTCTAGTTTATTTTTGATGGTTGAGTTAAGATTTGTAAAGGTAGGTGAGGCATGGAGTAGAGATGGAAGTAGGTATGCTTGTGCTATGTTTTTTCTGAAATTATTAGTAAGGAATTTTATAGCCCTGTAGCGGTACCCTTGTTTCCAGTTTGTTTGTTTTTTTTTTTTTTTTTTTGATGGTTAGGAGTAGGTGCTGGTCATATCTGAGCTGATCAGTGACAATTACTCTAAGTAGTTTTACCAGTGTGACATATTCTCTTTTTGTTTTGTTGACTGATAGGATATGAAAGGATTATTTTTTGGTTTGAGTAGTTCTTAGGGGTGAAAAATATCAGTTATATTTTTTTAGAATTTAAGAGCAAGTCTGAGGTATCTAGCAATGATTCTGTGGCTAGAAAGGCCTTTTGGGTGTTTTCTTGTAGGGAGGATAATGTTTGGGCTGAGCAGACCAGAGTGGCATCATCCGCATGTTGTACCAGGGTGGCTTGTTTACTGGCATGGTGTAGATTATTGATAAAGATATTGAAAAGTAGAGGTCCTAGAACTGATTCCTGAAGGACACCGACTGTGACTGTGAGGAAATCAGAATAGTCTTGTTAACATTTCACAGCTTATTTCTTATTGGATGAGTAGCTGTGGAACCAGGTTAGTGATTGCGTATTGAGCGCTAGAGATACTAGTTCCTCAAGGAGTTTCTGGTGTCAGTATTGAATGTTTTAGACGGGTATAGGAAGACTGTTTAGACTAGGTTACCATTGTTTAGGAGTTGATTAAATGTATTTGTAAACTTTAAAAAAGGCAATAGTGGTGCTATGATTAAGCCAAAACTCTTGGTGAGTCAAGGAGAGTAGCGTATGGTTGGTGATGTATTTGAATAACTGAGTGTGGGTGCATTTTTCTAATATCTTGTATAGGGGTGGGATGATGGTTATTGGAAAGTAGTTGGTTAGTTTGGCAGAATTTCTGCTATGTATGTAAGGGTATGATGTAGAATATTTTCCAGATGTTGGATACATGGTTTTCTTTTGTGGATATATTGGTAAGTATGGAGACTGGGAATGCTATGGCTTCTATTGCTATTTTAAGATACTCTGCTGGTAATTTTTTGGCTGCCAAGGTGGTTCATTTTAGTAGGTATTTCTTATTGTTGAGGTAGACACACTATCAAGTTTAAAGAGTACTTTGTTGTTGGTAGGGGATGTGGAATAGTGAGGGGTAAGGTGGAGTTTTATTTGACTAGTAATTAAGACAGAATTTACAAAGTGGGTGTTGATTTTCTGTATTACCTGGATATTTAGAGGTTGTGGTGCATTGAAGAGGGGTAGAGCGTTGCCTGAGGTTCAGAAGTGACTTTAAGAACTGCCAGAACTGTTTGGGGTTATTTTGGTGGGCATTTTGTAGGTTTGCAAAATATTTTTTCTTGTCATTAATTTTTTTGTGAGATTTCTGAGATATCTAAAATTCTGAAATGCTTAATTGAGCATATTTACATATTTTCCAGCCCCGGTCTCTGTTTAATAGTAGTTGGTTAGTAGTCTTTTTAGCCAGGGTGCTGGAATGGATCTGATTCTTTTGTTTCTGAGTGGGGCCTACTTATTTGGGATAGTTAGGAAGATATCATTAAAATAACTATCTGCTTCATCTAGTGGCATTGCTTTAGGCAGTTTTAGTTGTATCATTTTAGAGTTGTTGTAAAGCATTTGTGGTTGAATTTCTGCAGTTTGTGAACTTGTTTGTATGCTACTTGCTTCTGAATGTTTAGCCGCTGTCTGATAGCGTAGATAGGTAGATGGTCACTAATAATGTCTGGTAAGATTCCGGTGGCATTGATAATGTGTGACTTGTTTGAAAGAATCCAATCTAGTGGTTTCTTTGCTAGATATTTTATGGGTCCTGGTAGTGACGTTTAATAGTTGTGAGAATTCGAATAAGTTTAGGTAAGGCGAGGTATTTGTTATTTGTTTCAAGTCAATGTTTAAGTCATCTAAGGTTATAGTCTGTTTTTTATATTGTGATACAGACACAAAATAACTTCTTTAATTGTGGCTATATTGTTTCCAGGGGGAATACATAGTCCTACTAGGCAGTTTGATTTGTTGTTATTGAGTTTGTTAGGTTATAAGAATTTCAGCATTTTGAAATTTTTGGAATGGTTTAAGGACGTTTGATTACTTCTAGGGTGTTTTTAAAAATTATTGCTACTCCACCTCTTCTTTTTGTTAGTCTGTCTGATCTGAAAATTTTAAATCCAGAAGGAGTATTTTGTTACTAGTTACTTCTGGCTTTAGCCAGGTTTCAGTAGCTATAAGTATGCCAGGGTTAAAATGTGAGAGGGTTGTCAGGAGATCATGGGTCTTGTTACATACGCTTTGAAAATTTATGTTTAGGAGAAATGGGTTGTGAACTGAGTGGCTGCGTGGGAGAGGAGTTGTGCCGTTTTGATGGGGTGTGGTTGGTTCTGACTGTATATTGGTCCTTGGGCCAGGGTTGAGGTGGATGTCCCCACTTTGGATCAGATTATTTATGCCATGCAGATGTGTGTAGCGATATCTAGTCTTTTCACATGTATGTATGTATGTCTGTATGTAGGTAGGTGGAGAACTGAACTCTAAGTGTTTAAAGGTGCACATGTTTAGTAGTGAGTGCGGATATAGTTTGAGAGATATGGCTGAGAAATGTGGTGTGTTAGAGGGATACTGTGGTTGTGGATTGTGGGAGACAAACTGGGTGGATATAAGTGAGAATGTAAGTACTTCCTAACATAAATTCTACGATTTTCGAATACAAAAAGGATTACAACTTAAAGACACTTTTAGAAAGAGGTAGAGATATCAGATCTAAGGATGGTCCTTCTAGTAATAGATCCAGTGGCATGTATAAATGTTTGAGTTGCAACATGTGTTGATATATACTAGAAGGACCTTATGTGGAACTTTTGCACTGGGCATACACCATTGGGGTACCGGGGATATTCAACTGTAAGACTCAAGGTGTTGTCTATATATATATATATATATATATATATATATATATATAGTATAAGAAAAGGAGATAAAAAATAATGCTCTGTTCAAGCACAGTCAAGAGTGTCAGGGTTTTAAAAAAAATTTGTTTACTGTATTAGAAAAAGGTAGAGTTGATTGGGGGGGTGATTTTAAGAATTGTTTAGAGCAAAGAGAGACCAAATGGCAAATCCATTTAAGGGCTGATCAAAAAGCCAGGTTAAACGATGCCACAAATATTAAATCTTTTTTAAAAAATCGTAGAATTTATGTTATGAAGTAATATAGTATTTATATGTCTTATTTAACAATAAGAAGTTATTTTAAATATTTTTGATTGCTAATTTGTATAGTGGTTGTATACCAACATAATGATTTTAATGAAATAGGAATGTGATATTTTAATTGTTTAACTGGATGAGTTCCTAATTGGTTTTGTATAAAAATGGGATAGGTTTCAGTACATTTTATTTCTGATGAAGTTTTGTTGATGAAAGCGGTGAATAAAGGATTGGTATGCTAAACAGCTTGTGACTTTTTTCCTTGGTTTCCTTGGTCTCAGATCGTGGTGTTGATTGTTCGTTGTTTTTCTTGCACCTTTTGGAGGATATATATATATATATATATATATATATATATATATATATATATATAAAAAATACATACACACACGGGTTTACTGCTGGTAGTCAATTCTAGTTTAGGTTGTCCTCTGTTTTGTTGACATACTTTGACTGACAGGGCAGTTAACATTCTGCATGGCCATACCTTATGTTAGCTCTTCTTTTACTCGGTATTATTTGTTTCATTAGGCAAGCCTGCTGTAGCTAATGCAGCAGCATTTCTCTCATGCTTCTCTTAAAAAAAACGTTCTTATTTAAAGTGATAGCAACTCTTCTCTCTGTAATACCCACAGTACCCTCTCCATGTGTGACTGCGTGCTTCAGCCTACTTCACTAATGAGAGCTACTTCTGTACAGTGGCTTGTTGGGCCAAACACTCACCCCCAGAATGATTGTTTTGTATCACCCACTCCAGTTAGGGTACAGGCAGGAAGTAAGTACCTCATTCTGCTCTATACTCTCCCCAGGATGTGGACACACCCATCCTTTCTTGCCTATATTGTGAAATTCCTGAGCTGTAATTTGAAATTGGGTCACCTACACTGTAGTTAGGGCTCTGCCCCTCTATGCAACAAGCACAGATAAAATCATTTTCTCACATAAACTTGTTTAATGGTGGTACTATTAGAAAAAAGTGCGTCATTTAATTAGCAAATATATGTGAAATTATTAATTTGTATTACTTAATGTCTGTTCATGCAATTACTGGATGCCTCTTTGCAATGGGATGCAGCTTTTTTCCCCTGGGCATCAGCTGAAAAGGATATTTTTGACTAAACCCAGTCGGATAAATGTAGCAAACAAAAGCAAAATAAATAAAATAAAAATAAAATCTTTTAAACTGAACAAATCAAGCAGCTGTTTGCTTTATTTGATCAGTTAAAGTCATTTTATCATATTTAAGTTGCTTAATCTCGTCACTGAATACTGCAGATCTAGTACCGAGATTGATACATTGTAACAATTAGTGATTGTGTGGGAGTTCAGTGCCTTATTTTATTGGCATTATTATGGTTAAAATATAATACTGTAATCAATGTTGTCGGTAAGATTGAGACAAAGCAGGCCTCACAACTAATGCTGAACAGTGTGATAGGTGCTGTAGAGATAAATAATCTAGGAAGTATGGAAGTGGTAAAAGGAGAGGTCAAATGCCCCGCCAGAGCATAAGTCTTCCAGTGTTATATGGATGGGCCAACAGCCAATAAAGTATATGTGTATTGGCTGATAGTGCAGAGTTTCTCTGAGCTTCTGGGTTTGGCCTGTGTTTTTTTTTTTTTTTGGTTGAATCAGTTCCAATATCAATCAAAAAGGTACATGACCACTACTAGAGAAGGTTGTATGTCAGTGTTAATATGAATAATAAGAACACAAAGTAGATGGATTGAATGTTTTCTAATAGCTTTGGTGATGTTTATGTATCCATAATGGTGTTGTTTTATATATAGGTATGTGGTGGGGGAATCAAGCATGCATCTTGGTACATTCAAATTTGTCTACATTCGTTCAGAGGTTAGCAGTGTTGCTTTCACAATGCATTCAATATTGCCTAGGGTGACTTTTGTTCAGAGTCTGTCTTCCCTCTGTCTATATGAGTTTTCACTGCAGGGCCTCATTTCCTTTCACATCTTACTCGCATGCAACTAGCTGTGTATGTGTTCATTTTGCACAGGACATAAACAAGTACTGCTGTCTGAGGAAAAAAATCCACAAAGTTAGTGATATCCTGACTTTGCCCACATTATCAACATACTATCCACATTCTGACCTTATCATAACTGTTTGTATTTGGTACATGCTAACAACAAACAGTACTACATTTCAGCCATAATAATTTCAGCAAAATAAGGCACTGAAGCAGTTGCTTGCAAATCAATAGTTCCAAGCACTACATAGTAGCTAAGTAAGAATTATTAGAGTCCTACAACCATCAGACATAATAAACACCCCATCCAAAGAAAAAAATAACATAAAAAGCACATTTTAAGTGAATCATGCTTATAGTTCTGAGATCACTCAATAAAAAAAAATCCACTGAAGCCAGCTCATTGTCCTGTCTGAAAAATAGGAAGAATAACTATTGCTAATCTCTGGCAACACACTAAAAAGGGCAAGAGAAAATCACTGTAACCTGTGGGATTTGCACCATTTTATTGATCATGCAACCTTAGAGCTCATTTAGCAATAAGTAAGATTTGGGCATGAGTAATCCAGGATTTATGCATGGCTGGTGTGATTTGATCATGAGACAAAGCCTGAGTGATCAAACAATGGTAACTGTAGCTATACTCTGTTTTATCCATGTCCAGATGTGTTTTATTGCTATTGTACATTTATTTAAGAAAGACATTTCTTACCTTTTTAAATAATGCCATTTTTGTGATCATACATTAATTTCCTCCTGCATCTTCTCAGCTGCTGGACGTCTAACTGACACACTATAAATGCGTAAAGTGTACATGACAGCACTTGCACTGTATATCAATAAAACAATCAGCTAAACAGAGGACCTTCTAAAAAGTTGCCAAGCCCCCCCCCACCACCACCCATTCCATTCCATTCATTGGACATTTTTGTGTATCAGGAAGCATAGTGCAATCCCCTATCAAAATAATAGAACCCCTCACCCATTCCATTCATTGGTCATTTCTGTTGTATCAGGAAGTATTTCTGTTATTTTACAGGTTGAACTGCTTGGCTGCTTATGTATGTCAGGCTGTGATAGCCACATTTCTTTCTGTAGGTAATCCTGGATTTACAATGGGCACAGTTATTGCTCTGTCCAATCAGTGTGCATGTTTTAGAATATAAATGAGGTTTCATGGGATAATTATAAATATGTTGGGGAATGTATAGGAAGCTTTTGCTCCCATAAAAGGTCTTCACTTGTTTTATTTTTCCCTTTAGTGCATCACCCAAATGGAAATTAGCAATGTTATACAACTCTAAAACAGTTCTCAAAGCACAAAGCATTCTATAAGTTTTGCAAACAGCACAACTTCAAAAAATATAACAAAATATGCATTTTTGTTGTTTCCATGTATGTTAACAATGAAGACAGAAAGAAAAAAAGACCCCAATGATAGTAAGAATGACACTAAAAATGAAACTGAATAAAGGGACAGTATTTATCTGTATTCAGTTCCCTGCATTTGAACTTGGCATTGTTGCGGTGGTGCAGCGGTAGCGTTATTGCCTTACAGCAAGAGGTTCTCCCGTTCGATTCTCGGCTGGAGTGGGAGTGCCTTCTTTGTGGAGTCTACATGTCCTCCCTGCGGTTGGGTGGGCATTCGAAAGACGTGTAAATGAGCGTGCCTTCATTGAAGGTTGAATGTCGAGCTGGCACCTCGGCGCTCGTGAAAATTTACTGCCAATCATTAGCGGACGGAGTTCCGCTGTGGCGACCCCTAACCACGAAAAGCCAAAAGACAACAACAACGTTGTTTATTAATTTCATTACCTGTAACTGTGTAGAGACAAATTTATTTTACTCTCTGACTCAGTCCGTGTCTAAAACATTCACTTGTGGTTTTCAGCTGACTCATTTAATTGTCTAAATAAAACTGGAAGTAAATAATATTCCATTGGTAATCCTCTAAAATGTAAATGTAATGTGAAAATATGTCAATAAGCATTACCTTTGCTTCTTATTGTTCCTGGGTTTGCCAACCTGCAGTTAGGTAATTTATGACATCTCTTTTGGGCTTTACTGTATAAGGGTTTGCATTCTTTTTCCTTAAACAGCCATTTTGCAGACCTTAACCATACCTGTTATGTAGCCAGTCCACAGAACTTAAAGCTCAAGAATAAAACAAACATAACCCACTGTACACCGTCCTAGTCATGTTTTGGATAAATATAATGACAGATAATGGTGAACCGTGGGTGTGATTAAAGCAAACACAATAGATGGCAAACATTACCTGTATGGAGTAGACAAGAAGGGAGAAAGCGATGACAATTGTACTGCCCAAAGCTATCATCACTGATTGTGTGTCATGGAATGAAGCCACACAGCCTACCATGTATGAGAGACTTAACGTTACGATACTCTGTGGAGATAAACAGAGAAACAGTGCTGTGAGAATTGAGAAAGTAAAGCTGTGATCATATGAAAAGCCACCTTTACAAATCCTGCTTCACTGCATATAATAATTACAACTATATATATATATATATATATATATATATATATATATATATATATATATATATATGTATTTATACACACACACACACACACACACACACATATACACACATATAAAGCCTTCCTTTTGTCACATGTAATTTCTTTTATTCTAGACAAGTTGAGTATGGTGCTGACTACTGAAATGGAAACATACTTGAGTTTTACAAGCTGCAAGATTTGTTTTGATAAGTGAGATTTGTGTTTTCTTTTTTTTTTTCTTTTGTCTTCTCATTCTGTGGAGGAATATAAAGGATTCTAAAGTGGGCTGTTTATTGGCATATGAATGGCTGTTGCATTTTTCAGACAGCTCCATTATTTTGCAGTAGCTAGTCATCAAATACTTGCACACTAACCCCCAATCATATATCATGTGTTGCATGTGACTTTGGTTACTCCCTTAAACTCTGGCTTATAACATCCATATGTAATCCAGAGAATGTCACAGAACTCTGGTATAACATGGCACATGCAGAAACATAGAGGATCATCAAATGGGTATGCGGCCTTCTAAAGGTGCATTTTCACTACCTTGATACTTTGAGGACATTGCTGAGCTCCACTATCACAGCCTGCAAGCTGGTCAGAGCATTTGTGATGTTACATAATATTTTACTGAGGAAACAAGTGGGGCAACCTATGACATGGTTTTGATATAATCAGCCCCACAAACCACAGACAGAGAAATCTTAGTGACAGCCTCTGCAGAGGATGTGTCAGAAAACACCCCCTAGGTGACAATGAGCATAATACATAGTAGTGCAGGTGAAGCAGCAACATGTTGTCCAGAACTATGGGCTACTGCAAGCACACAGTGTAAGAAACATAATAAATGTAGTGTTAATGACAGGTTAAGGTGGCCAGTGCATAATTGGGTCACACTGTGCACGAGATGCTACCAAATAAATTACATAAACTACAAATTAGGATGATGTAATTAGTTAATTATCATCTTTATATGCAGATGTGCTGAGGGACAAAATAAAGCATTCCTTTCAGCATAAACTGGGTCAGTAAAATCATGTAATAAGGTGGAGTCAGGGGTCTCATGGTGCAGAAAAGTAGTCTTTGGCAGGGGGTCACATCCTTATGTGAAAAGGATGGGTACCACTATGAGACCATGACCTACCACTAGTTTTGACTGACAAGACTTGAGCCCTCCTGTATCAGTGATGGTGCTCTGTTGCTTGACCCTGACTTGGATGGAGCCTGCTGGTTGGGGTTCCAACAAATGGAGGCTGGACATCAGTCACCAAAGATAAGGGAGGGCAGACTATCGTAAATCTTCTGACTCTGGCATGGATTGTACATCCTGCAAAGGCTCCTGTATCCAGCCACTCCAAGTACATTCCCCTCCCCTTGACCACAGGAACACTGCCAGTATGGGTAGTCATGGTGGAGCTTGAAACCCTCCACACAGATGTTGTGTATGCCATCACAGACCTCATAATATCAATCATTAAATAGTCACAACTCCATGACAGTGTGGACTTTCTGATAGTGCTGGCCACCATCCACCTGAATGCTATGTAGCAGCAGATTGTGTCTGAATGACACCTGCCAATTGCTTCTTAGTACCACATGCATGTTAGGGGCCAGCTATGATATGTGATAGCATGGAATACCTATACAAGGCTGCTGTGTGATGGGTATACCCACAGCATCAGTGTCAGTGGCACAAAAGGTAGTACACTTGCCTTTGGCGCAGAAGGATATGGGTTCTTTTCTACCACCAGGTAGATCTACATTGATTGCTGACATTGCAGTGCAGTATAGAGGGGGTACTAAACTTCTAAGTTGCCCTTTGGATGAGACATTAACAGAGGTCCAATCTAACTGAGTTGGTGGCAGTTTAGGTGGATGTAAAAGATCCCATGGAAAAGTAGTTTCTTTTTATTTGTATACATATATACAATTCATATTTTTTTGCATATTTACACATTTTAACATCAATCATTACACTGATATTTTTATTTTAAGTATTTCCCCCCACTCTTTAACCCACAACCTAAACCATATTTTGGCCAGCATTTTTGTCAAAGTCCATTTTCCATTGTATTTGATTTCATTAAGTCTTTCATTCCATATGACCCACGTTACATAAAATATTATTCTGTCCATTTTCTTTGCTTCAACCAGGGATCTAGTCCCATAAATCCCGTACTCTATCACATCCATATTTAACATTTCAAAATTTAAATAAGTTTTAATCAAATCATGTTTACATACTTCTTTCCACAGTTTTTGAATGCTCTCACATTTAACAAAAGTATGCCCAGTAGTTTCCAGTTCTTTACATATATTACATGTTCTATCCTATTTTCTCTTATATGGCATATTTGCCCCCCACTGGTAATTTTCCTGTGGACAGCCTCCACAAAAAATCATTCAATTCTTTAATTTTTTAATAATTTCTGTATCTCCTCATTATTGCTTTCTTCTTCTCTATTTCTAACTCTTTCCAGGAATCCACCAAATAAAAGGATCCCATAATGTTAACATGCCGTTCTTTTTTATTCTTTTCAATCACATTATTTTTTAATTTCCACAATTTTGCTGTAAAATTCTTTCACTTCATTAAAAACATGTTTACTTCTTTTTTTCATTTCCATTTCTTCCCAGATTTCTATATATGTACAATGCATTATTGTTTCTATCAAGTCTTTATTAATTTTCATTATTCCTTTTAAGATTTTATACTTTAATCCGATTGTGCATGCAACCTCTTTATCAACCCCAAACCCCCCCCCCCCCCCGTTCAGCTTTCATATACAAAATTCCCCTCTTAACAGGGTTCATTCTTGCCCCCAAATAAATGGAAAAAATATCTGCAGAATTTCTTTTTCATGTTTCATTGGCATCATGTAAACATTTGCTATATAAGTTATTTTACAAATTATTATGGTGTAATGTGCTTTCTTGTATGAAAACCTGTATGTCTTCTAGAATGTAATCATGTCTTTGATTTCCTTAATATTTTTTTCTGTTGTTCATGTCTGTATCCTGTACTTCTAAACACTATTCCTAAAATATCTATATTCTTCTCATTATATTCCACACCTCCTATAATACCTTCATGCCCAAATCCTTTACTTTTCTCTTTATTTATTCTTAAACCACTTTCCTTCAACCATGTACTTAATTTTATATTACTTTTTTCCATCAAGGCTTTATTTTTTGCTATTACTACAATATTATCATTGTAAGTATACATTATTGATATCCATATTTCCTCCATCATTCTATATCCTCCCTTACTTGACATTTTATTAATTTCCATTACTGCTGTGTTCAAGATTATACTGCTTGCAGGACATCCTTGTTTTATACCACGCTCTGTTTTCAAATTATCCCCAATCTAACTGTTTGATTTCAGACTCACAGAATTCTTTTCATATATTGATTTAATTACTTGTAATATTTTTTTCACTTATGTTACATGCTTGTAAAATATCCCATAATGCTTTATACTGAATATTATCATATGCCTTACTAATATCCTGTATCATGATTTTTGTTTCCACTGTTTTTATTAATATCATCAATTACTTCCCTTATTATCTCCAATAGGTATTGACTCCCCTTTCCTTTTCTCCCAAACAAATTCTGATTAAGTAGGCTTTCTATTTTACATTGTAATATTTTAGTTACTATTCTCATGAAAATGTTATAGTCTGTGTTTTTCAGTGTAATTGGTCTCACTTTTTTATTTCATGTTTATCTCTTTTCTTTAATATAAATTTAATCACACCTGTACAAATTTCTTTATACTCAATAAATTTCTCTAGTGACTCATTCATTACTTCTATAAACACTATTTTTTGCAGTCATACATTTCTGTATACATACTATATTCAATTCAGTCCAGATCTGTACCTGAATTAATGTCAATATATTTCAAGATCTCATACAACTCATTTAAGTTTGTTTTTTCTCTAAATATTCATTATCTTCCTTGTTTAAATTTTCCCCATTGTAAATTTGTTCTATATTAACCATAACAATGGGGTTCTATTATTAAATGCTCAACTTCTCTGTCTTTTTTTCTCCCTATTTACTGTCCCTGCTATGAATAAACAACAATACCACATTTAAAATATTTTAAATTGACTGTTTCTCTCCACTAGATCAATACCTTACTGTACTGTGGTGGTTTCACTTTCAAAAAACTTGACCCACCCTGAAAAAGCTTGCTGGAGTCTCCAATTCAGTGATGTCATCAAGGCCACTGAATACAGGTAGTTTTCTGGCTATTTCCCTCCCCAAACTGACATCACCACTACTGTCTTAAAAACCCACCCATGCTGTGATGTCACAGCTCCTTGGTCCTTCCTCTATCCATACAGAAAGTAAAGGCTAGAACAAGGAAACCATATGAAAGTCAAGTCTCCTGCTGTGAGCTGTCAATCATAGCAGGGAACAGCTCAAATTACCCTTAGCACTTTGACAGCTAGGGAAGTTAGGTGTGAAGGGGGATGTGAGATGAGTCAAAGTAGTTCAATTCAGGCTTCACAAAAGACTGCCATTTAGCCATTCTAAAAAATAAGCAACAGTAAAAAGCACTTTGAAAGTTGATGTGAAGTTGTTAAATCTCGCCGTTTATTCTCACTGATGGGTTCGGAGCCGATCCTCGGTTCTGACACAGCTGATAGCAAAGCTCAGGGTTTGCCAGTAGCTCGAGACCAAGCCCCTTATCCCACAATGCACTGCTGGAATTACCCCAGATCTAGTTTGCTGCGGCAAGAGAGATCTCGTTGATAGTCAGCTCGGACCATTTTTTGCTAAATCGCAAGTTTAAAAAAATTCTTTCTACTTCTTGTTGATAGATTATTCTTTATTTAGTGTGTGTGTGTGTGTGTTTCTCATTAAAATAATATAGCTTTAAGTAGGTTAGATTGTATACTGTGTTGGCTTAGTTTTCTTAGTGTTGGGCCTCTTCTTAGCCCTATTTAATTTTAACAATTTTATTCTTGTTATTAGTATTGTGGGCCTAGTTAGCCCTGTATTTAACCTCTACAGGTTAATTTTGTGGTGTGTCTGTTTATAACATGTCAGATGAGAGAGAAAAGTCTCACCCCAAATCGGGGTTTAAGAAATGTCCAGATTGTGGACAGAAAATGTCCGTCACTGACGGGCATGTCCAATGTGTTTACTGTCTGGGGATAAACACCTCCAAGACTCTTGCAGTATTTGCCACTCTTTTTCCTCTAGGGTTCTCTTAGAGGAAGAAGGAGAAAACTCATTGATAGGGGGTTGCTGCAGCATACTTTCTCTGAGGCGTTGGGTAGCCAGGAAGGTGCCAGCACTTCTTCAAAATCTTCAGATTCTAAACTTACCAAGAAGGCAAAAAGATCAGAGGGTACAGGGTCATCGGTTCCACAGTCCTCGGAACCGAGTGTCCCTTTAGTTCAGAGTCAGCTCCCAGTCTCGGAGCCGGTCTCTGAGGTTCCCTCATCTCCTCTTCTCCAGTCAGCACCTTCCGTGCATTCCTCGAAGTCTTCGGTCAGCCTCTCTGATATGGATATGAATCAGCTAGTGCAGAAGCTTCTTTGGGCACCAGGACTTGCTAAATTTTTGTCGGGCCCAACCATTTCGTCGAAGCCAAAGACCATTGAACCAGACTTGACTACTCCTCCTCCGAGCCGTACTGGACTCTCGGAGCCGAAGGAGCCCGAACTGATAGTTGTCGAACCTATGGAACCGAGAAGACCCGCACCGGTTTTATCGGTTCCATCTACTCGGACATCCTCGGCGCCGACCGAGGTCGCTAGGAGCTGACACTCTCCTGTCGAGTCCGGGGAGGATAGTCAGACGGATTTGTTGGTGCCGACTCTTCCTCTTGGGGCTTCGGCTCGGATGAGCTCGGCTCCTACCTCGGGCTCGGAGCCCATGGTTTCGGTGCGTGAAGATTGGACAGTCCCTCCGGATCTGTCTACCCCTTCTCGTCGGAGCCATGGTGCTTTTGATGCCACGAGGAGAGTACTGTCTCCTAAGACATTGTCGGCATCATTTCGGGCTTCCTTCTCCCCTCAAGCTCTTGTGTCTGCTTCTACAGCTACCGGTCCCCCTAAGCGTAGAGACCCTGAGCCTCAAGTAGCCCCACAGGGTGTCCCCTGCTCTTCCGAAACATCCCCAGATCTCCCCACTGAGGAGATACCCAGGAAGAGACTGTGCAAGAGGAGGCACTTAGACTCCCCACAGGAGTCTTTGACATCTGACACTGACTTGGATGAGTCAGAAGGGTCCCCTCGACCCCCCTCTGAGATTATCTCCTTTGCGGAGATATTATTAGAGATCCTGAGTCAGAGGGGTGATTGACAGTCCAAAACCCCTACTGAGGACGAGTCAGTGCTGTTGAAGGCTTTTGGGTCTCAACCTTCCACGTCTTGGGTGTCTCCGCCTTACGACGAGTTCATGGAGCTGATCTCTCATAAGGCATGGGAGTCACCGGAGGCCATGGAACCTGTCCCTCGGAAGCCAAATAAGTTCATCTTTGCCCCAGTGGACAAAGCCTTTTTGACCAAAGGAGTGCCTGTTGATGCCATGGTGGTAGCTGCAGCCACCAAAAAGGAAGTGTCTGAAACATCCGCATCTATCCATCCTCCTAATAGAGATTCTATGATCATGGATAGATATGGGAAACACATGTTTATTTCAGTGACTTTTTCTCTGCAATTGCTAACTATTTAACCCATTTCACGAGACTGCAAAGAGATCTCCTGAAAGAGCTAGGAGATACTCTCCAGGGTATGGTAGCTGCAGGGGTTGCTGACAAAGTCAACACACAGCTCGCTATCCTAAACTCGGTTGTGAACTCGTCCATGCGTCTCATAACTTATGCAGCTGATGGTTCGAGTAGAGCCGCTAGTTCAGGCATTGCTCTGTGGAGACAAGCCTGGATGTATCTCTCTTCCTTTGTGGAGCCCTTTAAGTCTACCTTTATCAACACCCCATTTGATGGCTTATCACTGTTTGGGCCTAAAGTAAAAGAAACTTTAACCAGGTGTGAGCAGGAAGGCAAGACCCTATCTGCCATTGGAGTCTGTTTTTCTACCCCTACTCGGCCCTATCCCAAGGGCCCTAAGGGTGGGAAAATGTGGTTCCGAAAAGCACAGAGAGCCTTTCAGGACACACGTGGAGAAATCCCCTCTAGAGGCAGAGGAGGGGGTTATAATGGAAGACGCCACCTGCGCGGCAGAGGGAGTCCGCAGCAACAGGGTGACAGAGGCCAGTTCTCTGGTCAGCCCTGCCAGCACTCCTGAAATGAGGCCCGGTTGTCCAGCTCTGGAGGCAGTCGGGGGTCACTTATCTTTGTACCCAGAAGCCTGGCTAAACCTAACGTCGGATACATGAGTACAAAGCATCATTTCCAGAGGATATTTCATACTGTTCTCTTCCCCTCCCACCCCTGTAAACAGAATCCCAGATGTTCCCTAGTCTCAGGGAACAAGCAATCGTAGAGGTCCAAAAATTGCTAGAAAAAAGAGTCATCCAACCAGTCCCAGCAGACCAAGTTGGATTCGGAACTTACTCAAGATTCTTTTTGGTACCAAAGAAAATAGGGGACTGGAGACCTATCTTGGACTTCAGCAGACTCAACCAATTCGTAAGGAAAGAGAAGTTCGGAATGGTCACGCTTCAGTCCATTCTTCCCTTCCTAGGGAAAGGTGATTGGATGTGCTCCATACATCTCAAGGACATGTACTATCACATAAAGATGAACAGACACTCCAGGGATCACCTGCGTTTCCAGCTGGGAGCCAATCATTACCAGTTTTGAGCCCTGCCCTTTGGTCTCACTACAGCCCCCAGAGTGTTCACCAAATAAACAAAACATGCTGGAGGGATAGGTTCCTGACTCAAAGACTCCCCAGACTCTGGAATAGATTGCCCATACATGTCAAGCAGAGTGCCTCTTTGGCCCTTTTCAAAAGGAACCTTGACGATTGGATGGGAGAAAGGAAATTCACCCCGGGGATCACGTCAGTCGCCCTGCTAGACAAGGGGTCCAGGGAAGTAAATAGTGTGGGAAGAAATAGCCAGGGAATTGTTATGGCTAGGCTTGTATAGGCCCTAGAGCTGATAGCCTAGTACCAACCTATGAACCTAAATGCATGGCAGTGGTCACGGCTCACCTGAGGCATCTAGGATTCCAGGTGTTTCCATACCTAGACGATTGGCTCCTCACCGCTACCACCAGGCATTAATTGACTCAGGCAACACAATATACTCTGACACTCTGCCATCAATTAGGCATTACAATCAACTTCAAAAAATCTGCCTTATTGCCATCGCAGCATACCATTTTTATAGGAGCAGAGATAGATACCTCAACCACCACTCTACGTCTTCCAATTGAAAGAATCTCACTTCTTCACCAACACGTCAACTCACTGGTGTCAAAGAACAAAGCTACAGTAGCAGAGGTCTTGAAGGTGCTAGGTTTGATGGTGGCAGCAGTCCTGGCTGTACCACTCGCAAGGATGCATATGCGAATCCTTCAATGGCTCCTCTTCGCTCAGTGGTCTTACCAAACGCTACCGATGCACCACATGATTCTCATCACAGATTCTTGCAAGAGAGACCTTCGGTGGTCTAAATAAGTGGTTGACGTCTCTTCATGTCACAATCGGAAGACCCTTTGTTCTCCCCCCCTAGTAGCCACTGTGACCATGGACATTTCTCTGATAGGGCAGGACTCTCTTTCTCTAGGGACAATTGCAATTCAGATGGACAACATGTCAGTGGTCTGGTACTTGAACAAACAAGGCGGAACCGAGAAGCCCTCAGGGTATGGCAATTGGCTGTGTCGTCCCATTGTTTTCTGATAGCAACGCACATCCCGGGGAAATCCAACGTGATAGCAGACAAGCTGAGCAGGGCAATACTGTTGCCTCATGAGTGGTCTCTCAACCAATGAGTTGCGGATTTGATTTACCGTAAATGGGGCCAGCCTTGCTGCGACCTCTTTGCCAGTCACATCAATACCAAATGCAGAAGCTACTTTGCCCTAATACCACCTCCAGGACATTCCCAGAGAGATACACTTGTACACGATTGACCTCCGGGTCTCCTATATGCATTCCCACCTATTCCATTGATACCCAAGGTTTTATAGAAAGCAAAATCGCTGGAAAGGACAGTTATCCTCATAGCCCCCTACTGGCCTCGACAGATTTGATTCCCCTTTCTTCACCATCATCTGCTGGAGGATCCATGGATCCTGGACCCAGTTCCGGACCTTCTGACACACCTGTTAGGGGACCTCCATCCTTCACTGCAGTCCCTAAAGCTGACTGCTTGGCTAATCCATTTCCCCTAATTGCCAGGCTTCATTCACTCTCAGATGATACAAGACAAATCCTTTTGTCTTCTCACAAGCCATCCACCAGGAAACTATACTGCAGTAAGTGGAACAGGTTCTCAATTTGGGCCAATATACAGAAAATCAACCCTTTCCTAGCTCCTCTATCATCCATTTTAGAATTTTTGACAAAGATTTTTAAGGAAGGAGCAGCAGCTGCCACAGTTCGAGTCCAGTTAGCCGCCATATCAAATTTCCACCTTGGATTTGATGGGTTGAACGTTATGGGCCATAAGTTATCTAAGGCTTTTCTTTAAGGAGCTTTTCACATGAGACCTCCTGTCAAAATCCCTTATTCTCCATGGAATTTGAATTTTATACTGTTTCAAATAATCCCCCCCCCCCCTTCAAACCAGCATCTTCTTGTAATCTCATATTTGTCCTGGAAGACTATATTTCTAGTAGCCATTAGTTCTGCCCGCAGAGTGTCAGAACTTCAAGCATTATCTATCAGACCTCCTTACATGATCTTCCATGCTGATAGAGTATCTCTCAGAACAAACCCCTCCTTTTTGCCTAAAGTCTGTTCTGAATCCAATATCAATCAAGTCATTGAGTTGCCAGTCTTTTTTCCCAACCACTCTAAAATTGGAATACATGCTGCACAAACTTGATGTACACAGACAGCTCAGATTTTATCTTGATAGAACTAAGGATATTAGAAAATCAAGATCAACTTTTTGTATCCTTTTCTGAGGCCAGAAAAGGTAATCCAGTGGTTATCAGATTGTATATCCTTTGTTTATGCGAATGCAAACATGCCATTGACACACAAACCTAAAGCTCATTCTACCAGAGCTGTTTCTACGTCTTCTGCCTTTCAAGCTAAATTGCCCCTTGACAATATTTGTGCTGCAGCCACTTGGCCTAAACCTCATACCTTTATCACACATTACAAAGTAGATAAGGCTTCCAGGGACAGGTCTTCCTTTGGTTCCATGGTACTGAAAAACGTACTTCCATGAGCCACCCAAGATTGAGGGTGCTAGGGATGCTACCCATCAGTGAGAATAAATGGCGAGATTTAACAACTTCACATAAAGAAGTTATGTACTCACCATAACATTCCATGTGAGTTGTTTATCTCACCTTTATTCTCACGTCCCTCCCTCCTTCCCCCACCTGGCTGACAGTTAACTTAGAGGCTAGTACCATCCTAGTTATTCAATTCTTCTTCTTCTTCCCCTTTGGGAAGTCCTTCCTTGTAGAAAAAGAAAAAAATAAAAGGGTATATATACTCACAGCAAACAAGATCTGAGGTAATTCCAGCAGTGCATTGTGGGATAAGGGGCTTGGTCTCGAGCTACTGGCAAACCTTGAGCTTTGCTATCGGCTGTGTCAGAGCCAAGAATCGGCTCCGAACCCATCAGTGAGAATAAAGGCGAGATAAAAAACTCACATGGAACGTTATGGTGAGTACATAGCTTCTTTTTCTGTGGCATTTGCACTGTTTGTGTTTTAAGTAGTCATTGAACGGCATGAAGTGTTACTTAAAACTAACTAAATGAAAGACAGCAGTGTATGCATGTAAAATCAATGCAGTGACAGGAGCTTTAGGAAGAAAGAAACCAGCATGATGCAATTTTTTACAGACAAGCACTGCATTATGGGATACCTAGAGGCAGACTAAACAATCAGAATTACTTCAAGATGCCAGAGCCCATGTGGTCAGACTCAGAAATTATGTATAAAAATATTTAAAAACCTGTAAATAGTCCCAGAGTGGTGTTAAAATGTAGGAAACACCAAACCATGATGAAATAAACATGTTTTTGAGTCTGTGGGTATGGTTCTTCTTTAACTTCTTTTTACCAAATAAATCTAATACATATTATTTAATTATATCATATATTTCTTCTTGTTTTTTAACTTGTTTCCCTTCTTTACTTTTAATTCTCTCATTATCTTTCCTTCTTTTAGTATCTTACATAAGTATGGTGCTGCTACTTTTTTTCTTGTAAACAATATTTTGCTTATATAATAATTGGTTAACCTTATCCTGATTTCTTCTATATATTTTTTTTCTTTTTCATAAAATGATTTTTCCTTCTGTATTAAATCTTTAAATATTTCTGAATTCATATTTTATATTATATTTTTCTTACTTTTTCTATGCATTCTAAAAATACTTTTTGTATTTCTTTTTAAATTGAATCCACCAAATTGTTCAATTTTTATAAAAAAAATCTCTCATACCAATATGTTGTTGCCATAATTCTATAATGTGTTTTCTTTCTTCTGATTCTAATTGTTTTTCATTTATTCTTTTTATACCTTTTTTATTTTAATATACTCCCCATTTTCATGAATTCTTATCCAAATCACCACATGATCAGAAAACCCAGTAATTTTGACTCATTTTGTGCAATTTTTAGACCTTCTGATATCACAAAAATAATCAATTTCAGTCTTAATTTCATTTCTTTTATTAGTCCAGGGTTTATTTTCCCATATTTTTAATTTTCCACTTTTCTTAATTTCAGCAATCATTTTAACATCAGAACTATTCTTTTTATTCCTCAAATTACAATTAAAATCCATTGTCATTATTATATCCATGTTAACACAGACATCATTAAGTATACTTTAAAACATTGTTTTTCTTTTTTTTATTACATATGCATATAAAACTATTTGTCTCTAGATATATTTTCTATCTTATATCCACTACTGTTATTTGGCCCAGTTCTACTATTGTGCTGTCTAATATTTTTATATTTTTGGTATAATATACACATACCTAAGCATGTTTATTTGTCTGTGTCCCAAATAGCAGTACCATTCCAAAGTTTTATTTTCTGTTTGCACCCTTTCTTCTTCTGTTAATATTCTAATGTCTTTTAACACTATTAATTGAACATCTACTGCAGCACACCATTGTAAAATATTAATTCTTCTTTTAACATTATTCATGCTGTTCACATTCAAAGCTAATATTTTCAGCTTTATAGAACAGTAATTAAAATAATTTTCTTATTCCTTACCGTTCTTACCTTATTTTTTTTCCCTAACTCTTTCCTATTGATTTTTTCTTGTCTTGTATTATCTGCCACTCAGATTCATCTCCACTTGTTGCCTCTGTCTCTCTTTCTTTTTCCTTCTCTGTCTTTCCCCTTAAATTTAAATACAATTTCTGTTTTTTTCTTGTTGTGTTGTGTGCTCTTGTACAACATTTTCTAATTTTTTTCTTGTATAATTTCATCTTCATTTCTGTTTTCATGTTCATTTTCATTTTCTTGTATTTCTACCTCACATTCTAACCATGAATGTCCTACATTGCCACATTTCTTACATTTTACTTCACATTTCTTTGCATTATGGCCAGTCTGACCACATAAATAACATCTTTTTTGTCACACTAATTAATTAAATGATCACTTTTTCCACAAAAATAACAAGTTTTTGGTTGTCCTCTGTACCTTACAAAATCTGTATTACCATGCACATTAATAAGGGTTCCTATTACGTTATCAAAAGATAATGTAATCGAACGCTCAGAACATCAAAATGGCCACATTTTGAAGATCGCATTTTGAGATCGCAATACAGTGAAGATTGGGATATTTGCCCTTTCCTCACTGTAGTGCGATCTCGAAGTTGGAATATACATTTAGCGGGGGACCCACAATAAAAGTTTTGATATGCGGCCGTTTCGAAGTTATGAGCTTTCGATTACATTATCTTTCGATAACGTAATATGACCCCCATTAATAATACTAGGTATGTGTATTACACTGTCATTTTCCATTTTCAAAATTATGCCACATTCTCAAACCCCAGTCTATAATCCTCTTTCATCATAGATGATATTAGTAGTGTCCAACACGTCTTTACATATTGTTAGCAAATATTAACTCAGTTCATTTGCTTCCACTTCAGTTATAAACTGAGCCAGAATTCCTTTTTTATGTTTGCTTGAAAAGGCTTGCACCACATATTCTGACCATGGAAAGTCTGCTTTCTTTTTTTCATAGGTCCCCAAAAAGTTTTCCATAGCCTGACCAATTTCGAAAAACAAGTCACAAAAAGTTACTTTGCTAATTAAAATGAAAGCTCTTACCTCTTCAACTTTTACTTCCAAAGATGCAATAACATTGTCCCATGCCTCTTATCTGTCCAGGCCGTTTTCTTTTTTACTGCTTACCCAAACAACATTTTTTCTTTATTTTGTTAATCTCTTGTGTTCTCCTAAGTTTTTTTTCCACATAGAACTTTTTTTCTGGAACGTTCTCTAGCTCCTTTTCCTCCCTCATCTATTTTTTCCGTAATATCAGTCTAGGATACAGCAGCTCCACTTACCAGCTCACTCTGGCTAATTAGCTCTTCCAGGTACTCATCCCACAACCCTCCTAACAGGAGGGTTGAAATAAGACATTTTTTCTGCTGATTCTGCTACTTCAAACAGGTTTTTCTGGAAAAATTCTTCTGAATCCATCTCCACCATTGCATTTAGTTTCATCTCCTTATCAAACTCCTCAACATTAGCAAACAATGTTTTCTCTGCTTCCACATTTCCTGAAAACAATTCTAGTACTGATTTTACCATATTTTCTCCATTTTTAAAACACATCCCTTCCAAAAAGCTTTGGCTCTCAGCAGCCGTGTTTTCTCCCTGATCATCCAGACCTCCTCCATGCCTAGAATGGGAGCAGGAAGTCAGGATGTCTAACACACAAACTCTTCCCCCTATTACCAAGAGTAGGGAAAGTTCCCTGATGCCCTGGCCAAATTTCCCCTAGTAGTATAAATACCACCATGGGTCTCCCCTGAAAAGAAGCTACTAGTCTAGTGAGACTAATCTGGTCAACAGAGGGTAAATAAATAAATAAATAAAAATAAACCTCACACAGTATGTTTATCTGCTGCAATAGTTAACATTACTGGAGCTCAATACCATGGGTATAAAACCATGGGTTCATCCACGGGTGTGGCTGTATGATAAGAAAGGCAAACCAAGGCAGGTGGCTGAAGACACTAACAGTGCTTTGAAAAACTGTGTGCATGAACATATTTATGATGTCTCTAGAAAAGATAAAACAAATGCACTGTCAAAACATATTTTAGTTGCTGAAAGTACCCATAAGTTTAAGTTTATTGTGCTACAACTTTTTAATGTTAGCATTAGAGTTGATGATGTCAGCACTAAAACAAAATGCATTGAAACTAAATGGATTTTAGAATTACAAAGTGACAGAGGGATGGGTCTAAATGACTATATTCCTTTAAGACCACTGCTCAGGTCACATGACCTTGAGAGCTAGACCTGAAACTGTGTGCATTTAAGCAGCATTTTATACCTGTTTTATTAGATCTGAAGAAGCACCTGTATAGGTGTGAAAGTGCTTGTCTTTCTCTTGGATATTTTTAGCATTTTGTATGCTGTTTTATTTAACATTTTTTATGCTGTTTTATTAAACTTTAGAACTGCAACTTTATTGGATTCAGCCATGTTGACTGGTTATTCTACTATTTGGATTGTGTGGCTGTATGATAACCCTGCAACTAGAGTGCATAATCACCCATGACGGACAGTCAGTGCCATGGTGTCATCTGATTTAACTCTGGTGTAACTGTTTCAGCATCATCAATAGTCCCAACACAGGTGACAATATCAGACATTTGTTATACCTTTGCGTTTACATGTGTCACCATAGCATTAGTCTGCCATGTGAATACAGACCATAGAAACATCAGACTGAACATAATTACATGAGGCAAACATGACCATATAGCATTCATGCAACATTAGATGTACAACACAAACATACCTGCTCTGCCATCATGCTGTTGTTACACTCCTAATGTATATACAACAACAAATAAGCAGTGTCAATGTAATCAGCCTAAAATCTGTATGTGCATTGCTACTATACAAACATCTATTGCATATGGCACTAACTTGATGTACTATCCTTTGAGAAATGTAGGAGATGAGCCATCTTGACACTGTCATGTACACCTCCAAGGATTGCCACTGCACAAGTTTCCCCACTCAGGGACACCAGAAACTCCTCTGCATCTGTCAATGTGGTTGCCTCATGGGTGCCACCCCATTGTAGTACTATCTACTGTACCTTCCCCACATCATGATCGATCACATCAGTGCATGCCTCTGACATTATTGCAGCATGGAATTATACCCACTCTACAGCACCAGTGTGACCAAGTAATGGCTGCTGTACACCCCTCCCCCCCAAAAAAAAACACATTGGTGGACTGCAAGTATAAATAAGTTATATAATAAAAGAAAGAGACTGACATCTAAGAACAAGAGGGAACTTACTCAAAAGAGGAAGAATACCCTCCACAGCTTGAACAAGTAAATCAGATATCTTGTAAAATTCTCTAAGGCTAGTTACAAGCCTAAATTAGCATCCCTAGCCAAAGACAACCAGAAGGCATTTTTTAGCTACATCTGAAACCTAAAAGGGAATGCCCAGCTGTGTGCGGAACTTGTAGTGGATGATACCACTCACACTGAACCTGAGGAAATTCCCAACCTGCAAGCTGACAGATTTGGCAATAACTTTGCCCCCTGTCCCCACCAGCCATACATCAAAGCATTCCTGACACCAGTCTCCTACTGAGTATCTCCAAAGAACAGGTCATACAAGCACTGTCCAAGGCCAAAAACACATCCTCTATGGGACCAGATATCCCAGGTTGCTTACTTAATCTAAAACAAGACCTAGTGAAACTACTTAGCACTCTCTTTAACCATAGTCTGAGCACTGGCTTTGTTCTGGCAAAGTGGAGAACAGCAACAGTAATCCCCTTGCACAAGGGGGGGGGTCCATCAACCAACCCAGTAAACTATCGACCCATACGCCTAACCAGCCTTATCTGCAAGGCCATGGAAAGGATCATCGTGGACCTTATCAAGAAGAACACAGGTGACCTTCAAACTCCTGACGTGACCCAGTTTGGTTTCATCAAGCATAGATCTTGCTTATTAGATCTTGTGGACTTTTTAAGAATGTCACCAAAGCCCTGGATGAGGACAAAGCAGGATGCACCATCTATCTTGATTTAACCAAGGCTTTTGACACAATCCCCCACTCAGGGATCATTGAGAAACTCTCCCAGCTGGAGATTAACCCATACATCACTAATATGGGTAGCCAACTGGCTCAGCAACAGAACATACACTGTTAATGTTGGAGAGTCCACCTCCACCAGTAGACCAGTTACCAGTGAGGTACTACAAGGATCTGTGGTGGGCCCTCTACAGCTTGCAATCTATTTCTCTGAGGTACAGGTGAAAGTAGATGGCTTGTGGCTTACCAGGTTTGCAGATGACTGCATACTGGTTGCAATCACTGAGTTCCCTAATGATGTGAACATATTACAGAAGGGGCTGACTCAAACAAATGATTGGTGCCAAAGTAACGGACTAAAACTAAACGCAAAAAAAATGCCTCATTATTCCCTTTGGCAAAGAAGTAGCCCCTACTAATTATGATATAGTTAGCACCTGTCTAAACTCAAACCCAGTGGTGTGAGACTTGGGAACACAGATTGGCTGCAATCTAAACTTTGATCACCATGTGTCCATAGTGGTAAGGAATGCCTTCTACATTGTGCATCTCATAAATAAGGGCATTGCATCCAAGACTAAGGAGGTTATAACTCCACTATACTCATGACTTATCAGACCACTAATTGAGCACAATGCTCCCTTTGGTATGTATCTTAACAGACACCTGCAGCAACTGCAGAGACCACAGAGGTTTTTAACCAAGAAAATCCAGGGCTTCCAAAATGTGACTTACATGAATAGACTGAAATCCCTGTCACTGTCCTCTGTATAGGCTGCTCAGAGGCAACCTGTGCCTGTCCTACAGAGAGCAATTTCTGACTCTGCCCTGATGGAAATGCTGCACATCTGCAAATCAAATGGGACAAGCATCACTCGCTGCAGGGATCTCAACCTGGCCTGTGACATTAACAGAACAAGTTGGAGAGACAGGTATATCTCCAAGAGATTGCCACTCCTTTGGAATAAGCTCCCACTTCATGTGAAACAGAGCTCCTCAATGACCCTATTTAAACACAACCTGAACAATTGGATGGGTGACCATAAATTCATCCTGGGGGTGACATCTATGTCACTCATGGAGAGGGCTAGTTGTTGTTGATCATAGAATTGTTCTGCTAACAATGACCTTCTAACTATGGTCAATTTGGGTACACAGGTTTTTCCATAGCTAGGCTTGTAAAGGCCCTAGGGTGATTAGCCTAGTAACCTCCTACGAACCTATGAGCCTGTCCCTATATAAGCAGTTCTGTATCACTTGTTGTCACCAGACATCACTTTTCTGAGTGCTTGCAGCAGGATTTCTTTCTCAGCAGGGTTGAAGTTATCCAGCCTCTGCCTACTAGCACATACTGTGGACATGACAATGTTTGTGGAAACAAAGAAATACAGCTATACACCTTATAGTGAAGACCGTGTTTAAGATAACTGTAGGAACACAGCTAGCACACCTGCATGCAAAGGACAGATGTGTACAGATAGTGGAGGTGTACTCACCACACATAGGCTCCCTTATGCTTTCTGCAATGCCCAACGTTTCTGTTGGCTACTACATGTCTGTATAAGGGAAGGTTAGGTCTCAGATGGTGAGCTGACATCTCACTCATAAATGACAGGATTGTATACAGGATACACAGGTGAAGGGAACAACTGCTGATTTACACATACAGTAAGATTTATAGAGCAGAAAATCTTGCAATTTATCACATTGCTGTACTAACATAGTCATTATTATTATTTATGCACAAATCTCACCTGGGTACAGTGGGATCCCTAGTGCAACTAACTAATGGTATACCAATCTCATTTGCAGAACACCTTTAATTAGTAGAGATAATACATCTTACCAGACAAATGCATACATATTTGTACTCCTGAGACCTCTTTCAACTTGTATAATTACTACAAAACCATAGTATTCAAAATGGCATCTCATTCTCTGCATCTGCAATTTTACATCTAAATGCTTAGTACCTGCAGAAATTAGCCTGTATACCACAGATGTATTTGAAATGCTTAATTACTCTGACTCCAAGATAGACAAAGGAAGTAGACTGTTCCTAACACACACACACATTAGGGATATAACATTTATAGGCTAGTTTACATGGCTGGTGTGTATGCATTGTGCAACTGTGCAGTGATGAGCTACACTGCTCACAATTCAGAAATCATGTTATGCTCAGACGTCACTGGCTACCATTTTATACAGTCATACATCAGTGGCCTACTAAAGAGACTGACAACTTATCCAGTGCATAAAGGAGGCAACAATCATCCTTCCTGTATCTCCTTCACAGCCAGAAAGTGGCTACTGGAACCTTGTAACAGCCCTTTTAGGAAAATTGATGCCTTATATGACCTGGCCAAGGTTCTGACCAGGGATGCCAGCATAACCAGGATAGGAAAACAGTGTAAGCATAAATAGTATGACCTGTGACACTGACACCCTGATAAACTCTGACGGAAGCAGATGTCAGGAAAAACACCATCAATAGTATTGTAATTGTCTGCCATTGTGTATTTTATTTGTGAGAATTGTTGTCTGTGTCCTGTATCGATTTGTCCCTGATATCTGTAGGGTTTTCAGCTATATATTCTTTATATTTATGGTGGGGTAAAGCGAGGAGCTACAAAGTGTGGTCCAGTTAGTGATGAAAAATACTGTTTGTGTCCTGAGCAGATGTTTTTCTGCTTCCTATCAGCAGGATTATATGTGATAAGTTATTACTTACAGTGGATAATATAAGGAGCTGAAATGTATGGGGGTAAAAATCTATTTTAGGGAGCCAGCATGCTAAAATGATCTATCACCATGTGTTCCAGGGTAATATAACTGTGTAGGTCTGTATTATTATTTAAAGAGGTTACACATTTGCTTGTGTAATGGGAAACAAGATAATGGTCACAGGTGTAAGAGTTTTGGTGGTATTCATTGGGCTGCCACTATCCTCTTTACCTGTCAAAGTTCAGTGATGTGACCCTTTCTGTTTCAGGATGATCTAAATGGAATCTTAACCATGTAGGCTACCATAGGAGTCTACAAGGCATTGTTGGTAATATTCATATATGCTGTCTTAAGGAATTTGGCCATTGCAGATACTGGACTACTTCACCATGGTACACTTCCCATTTTGTCGGTACTTTGCAGGTTCAATGGAACAAGAAGTTGAGTACATTCACCAACAGCAGCCTTCTTCCACTAAGGCTATAGCTGGGGAAGTTGAAGTGGATGGGAATGACTTTTCTGGGGAGGTGCCAGCTACCAAACTCATCAGTGCTCCTATATTTATTTATTTATTTGCATTTGTTAACCGGGTTGGTCCAGCTGGGTAAGAATTACCCTTTTTCAGTGGAGACCCGAGGAGAAAAGCCCCAAACAGACATACAAATACATACGAATAGAGACAAATTAACAAGTATTATAGAGGAAAACAATATTATGGGTACAATGGATAAGAAAAACAAACAATGAAAGTTTGAGAATATGAGTAAGGTAGGCCAGAGGCTTACTGCTTAATGCAGTTGGCCTATCTCACTCCATCCGAGACATTCACTAATGGGCATATATGCATGCACCTTCTTATCACAAGTTTCATACAAGGGTAAGTGCAGCCACTGTGGTCATTTATGTGACAGATACATCCCTATTGCTCTACTCCACTGAAAGATTCTCTCAGTGCACATGTCTTGTGATTGTCTGGCTACTTTGTTCTTCTGCTGTTTGCATTTGAACACAGCTGTGCACCCCAAGTCATCATTTATTTATTTATTTATTTACATTTGTTGACCGGGAGTGTCCAACTGGATGTAGGTCCATTTTCAGCGGAGGCCCGAGGAGAAAAGCTCCACAGTTAAAATAAACAGACAGTAGTTACATTGGATTACATAGTGATTAACAGTTTAACATAGCAATTACTTACAACCTATTTACAGATGAAGAACATAGTACATCAGTAGACAATTAGAATCTTTATCTGTGAAGTACATAACAGACATTAACAAATGTTACAATAAGAAGTTCCTGCTGTATAATAAGTACTAGGCTTATGAGCATCTGAGCTTGCTATAATCAAGGTAGTTAGTGGAGTGGAAATAAAGGTAGTGGTTGGATGGGGTGGGTGATATTAGACTGGGAGTTGCAAAGGCATAGCCAGCATGTTTTTTAGGTGCACTTTTAGTAAAGTTTTGAAGTGGGTGCATGATGGTATGGAGGTAATTGTGGGTGGGAGGGAGTTCCATAATTTGGCTATGGTGCAAGAGAATAGTGCTTCACCAGCAGAGTTATTGGCTTTAGTGATCTGCAAGTGATTTTTGTTGCTGGATCTTAGGGGTCTGGTGGTGCGATAGGGTTGGAGTAGATTCTGGAGGGATGGGACATTTAGTGGATGGTTTACTAGTTTGTGGGCAAGTGAGAGTTGATACCACTGAAGGAGGTGAGGGAGTTCAAGCCAGCCCAGTTCAGCAAGTGAGAGACAGTGGTGACTACGGTAGGATGCCCCTGTGGCGATTTTGTTGTAGCAGGTCTCTAGCTTGTTTAGATCACATTGTCTTAGGTTGGTATATATTGGAGAGGCATAAAGTATGGTGGAGATAAGGTGGGAATTTGCTATTGAAATCTTTGCTGCTTTGGTGAGAAGTTGCTTAGTTTTTTGTGGACTTTTTTTTATGGTCATGGATATGTGAATGTCAAATTTTAGTTTATTGTCTAGTTCCACTCCTAGCAATTTGGTGTGTTCAGTTGGGTATATAGTGGTGTTGTCTTTTGCTGTGATGTTAAAGTGAGAGTCGTTTTGAGTACGTTTGGTGGGTTGGAAGATGAGTAGTTTAGTTTTGTTTGGGCTGAGTATTAATTGGGCATCGGATAACCAAGTTTCAACAGAGGAAAAGGTTTCCTGTGTGACTTTTTGCAGTTTGGGTAGGGACTGGGCTGAGCAGATGATGGTTGAATCATCTACATATTGTATGAGTGTGCCATGTTTGGTGGCAGAGGCTAGATTATTGGTGTAAACAGAGAAGAGTAGGGGTCCAAGGATGGATCCTTGGGGAACCCCTATGGAGACAGGTAGTTGGGGAGATATGTCATTCTGCCATACAACAGATTATTGGCGGTCAGACAGGTAACTCTGAAATCAATTGGTGACTGATTGAGAGAAGGATAGGTTATTGAGGACAGAGATAAGTTGTTTGTGTGGGACCATGTCAAATGCTTTAGATAGGTCTAGGAAAGTAGCAGAGGAGAGATAGCCATTGTTTTTATGTTGAAGGATAGTGTTAGTAAAGGAGAGTAAGGCAGTGGTGGTGCTATGGTTTGGTCGGAAACCATGCTGAGTACTGGAAAGGAGGTTGTTAGTAAGGAGGTAGTCTGAGACCTGAGAGTGTATGCATCTCTCTAGTATTTTGGAGAGTGGAGAGAGAATAGCTATGGGGCGGTAATTGGTTAGTTCTGTGGAGGGTCCGCCTTTGTGGAGGGGAATTATATGTGATACTTTCCACAGTGTGGGAACATAACTTTCTGACAGAGATCGGTTAATCAAGATGGATACTGGGTAGGCCAGAGCATCAGCTGTGATTTGTAGGTATTTACTTGGGAGGTTGTCTGCTGCTAATCTGGTGGGTTTAAGTTTAGTGAAGAGTTTTTTTTATGTTGGAGGTAGGTACAGGAGAAAAAGAGAAGGCAGTGGGGAGATTACTAGTTGTAGGTGTGGGTTGGAGGGGAGGGGGGTTGTGTTGTTTAGCTAGTGATAGTATGGTTTGTGTGAAGTGTGTGTTGAAAGAGGTAGCAATATTTTCTGAGGAGTGAGGAATGTTAGGAGGAGGCGTACTGACTTTACCTGGGTGGAGGATGGAGTTTATGGAGGACCAAAATTGTTTGGGGCTGTGTTGTGAGGAGTCTAGGGCAGACTGGTAGTATTGGAATTTGTCCTGTTTTATTAGCTTTTTGACTCTATTGAGTAGTTCTTGGAATTTCTGTTTAGTTGAGGGGGTTTTGGTTTTGCGCCAGTGCTCCCAGGCTTTATCCCTGTTTTTCATTTCTGACTTAGTGGTTTTCTGTAGCCATGGGGGGGTTGTGTTTTGGTTCTGGAAAGTCTTATGGGGGCATGGTAATTAAGGATGCTCAGGAAGGTAGTATTAAAAAAATTAACTGTGTCATCAAGACTGAGGTACTTTAGGGGATGCCAGTTACATTCTTTGAGGGATGAGATGAATGTGAGTGGGTTAAAGTTTAGTTTTTTACATATTTGACTGTAGATGACAGGTTTAGCTTGGTATAGGTATTTTTTTAGTAGGAATGTTGGGGAGTGATCACTGAGGCTATCTGATAAGTAGCCTGTTATATATGACTGGGGGCTCTTACTGACTAGTATCCAGTCCAGGGTAGTGTGCTTGCTGGAGTTTTTATTTATCCTGGTTGGCGACTGGACTAGTTGGTTGAAGCCATGAAGGTTTACATGATGGGTTGGATGGTTGCCAGAACAGAATTGCCAGTCAATATTGAAATCACCTAAAATGATAGTTTCTTGGGGGAGATGGTGGGTAGACCAGCTGAGGAGGTTTTCTAGTGGATGGATGTTTTGGCCAGGTGGGAAGTAGCATCCAGTTATGTTGATGGTTTTGTTTTGGTTTGTTTTGAGGTTGGTATATATTATTTCTTCATTGCCTATTTGTGGAGCTGATGATTTTAAGATCTGGATGTTTAGATGCTGTTTAAATATTATAGCTACACCGCCTCCTTTCTTGTTTAGCCTGTCTACTCTTAGTATGCCGTAACCTGTAGGGAGTATTTGCTCACTGGTAATGTGAGGTTTTAGCCAGGTTTCTGTCAGGTTGACTATATCTGGGGAGTACAAGTCTATGGCTTTACCAGAAAGGCTCATCCAGACTCTGCTACTCTTTGCTGTGAAGGAAAGGTTAGTTTGCTTTTATTTTTTTGTATTTTGTATTAATTTATTGCCTTTCTATATTTTGAATACTGTGGTTTGTTTTCTTTACCTTGTGTTTTACTTGCATTCTGCTTTAACAGCATATTAAAACTTCAAAAGAGACCACAGCTCTCTCTCTTCTGAGTCAGGCAGAAATTAGAACTGATCAATTAAGGACTCATTCATAAGATAGAAGAGGTCACTTAAGGTTAATCATCTGTTAACTGAACGGTGGAGCTAGGAACTAAACCTTCTATTTAAGGGGTAAAATAAAACATTTCAGAGCTTTACCAGAAAGGCTCATCCAGACTCTGCTACACTTTTCTGTGAAGGAAAGGTTAGTTTGCTTTTATTTTTTGTATTTTGTATTAATGTATTGCCTTTCTATATTTTGAATACTGTGGTTTGTTTTCTTTACCTTGTGTTTTACTTGCATTCTGCTTTAACAGCATATTAAAACTTCAAAAGAGACCACAGCTCTCTCTCTTTTGAGTCAGGCAGAATTTTTTCCCCACCCTCCCAGCCAGTCACAGTTGTCTTGTTAAATACCACTGTCTTTCTAGTTGCCTGCCTCTTATGTTAATCTGACCATATATCTCATTTCCTCTCTACTTTCACTGGCTTGTGTGAGTAATCACAAAATCATCATTTTTGAAATCCCTCCCCTTCAACAATTTAAATTTATTGGCCATCCTACTGTATTCCATAGTACCAGAATACAAAAGTGACCACCCCTTTCAATCCATCTTGCTGTTTTAAAAATAGTAACTCTCCACTAAACCTTAACTTTTAAACAGGTAAAACTTAAGTTACCTACTTTCACATCTAACTTCTCTAGTGCACACTGCAGTGTGCATTTTTTTTTCATCTTACCTTTAAGCATCCCTGTGACTAGGACTTTCTCTAATACCTGCTGGAAAGCACTAGGAAGCCTTAAACTGATACAAGCACTCAACTCTCCTTGTTAATAAGGAGAAATTAATAGTAGGCACTAAACAGCCTATAATTGCAAAGTACCTTGCTAAGGTAAGCGAAAACAGCTCCTGTACTTTACAAAAGAAAAAAAAGCACCAAACCAGGCATGTCCAAGGGTCAGCTTCTGGTGATTTCTCCTTTCCACCTGGTGAATCTGGGCATACTGGGGCAATGCAGCAATTGCCTCATGTACACAGACAACCCTCTCCTCCTACCACCCAACACTACAACCTGTGAGAGATGCACTTACATAGCCAAAATGGAAGCAAAGCTCTCTCCACCCAAGATTGTGCTAGACAGTCAAGAGGAGAAAGTTAACACCCACACTACACCTCAAGCAACACATAGCCCTTCTAAACCCACACCACCAACACCCACACATAGCAACACTAAATCCACATATGCAGAGGCCCTTAACTGTAACCTACCCAAGCAACAAGGACCTCTGAAGCTGAAACGCAAACAAACACCAATCACAACCAAAGTGTCACATAGTTCACAACACCAGTGTGCCACCCAGCAACAGCCCCTAAGGCAAGACAATGTACCTAACACTTTAGTCATAGGTGACTCTATAGTCCGGCACACTGATGTCCCTCTCACTAGGTTGAACAAGGAGAAAATTACAGTCAGCTGCCTGTTGGGTGCCAGGATCCGCCACATAACTCATGCACTCAAGTCACTCCACAACAAGTACAAATATGACTCTGTCATTGTTGATGTTGGAGTGAATGACTTGAGACGTACCTCCCTGGACTACATGAAAAGAGACATGGAAGAGCTCTCGGATCATGTGGCCCAGGCAGGTATGACCCTAGCCCTGAGTAGCATCCTGCCTTCACCCAGAATGATACCACAATATAAGGACAAAATGATTGACTTCAACAATTGGCTAAGCTTCTGGTGTCATTCAAAGGGGATCCAGTATCTGCCTGCCTGGGATGACATGTTTGACAGACTACGATGCTTTGCCAGAGATGGTCTGCACTTGTCGCCCCTATGATTCAGGTTACTGGCTAAGGCTCTTGCAACCCCTATAGTGCCTTTTTTAGGCAAAGTTCAAAGGACAAAACCACCACCGTAACAGGTACAAGCATGCAAAATCTGAAGGTAATGCTACTCAATGCTAGAAGTCTAAACCTCAAAATGCACTCTCTCGAGGCACTCCTAAAAATGGAGAACATCGCTATCTCTGCAGTAACTGAGACCTGGTTCAAGGCTCCAGAGAGCACCCCTGCAATACCAGGCTACAACTCTTACCACACTTTTCGGCCACCAAACCAGGACCGAAACACTAAAGGTGGAGGAGTGTCAATATTCACCAAGGATATTCACACCACCAGGCTAGTTGCCCAACACAATGCGTCTGAAATTCTTCAGGTGCAACTAACACTAGGTAAGACTGCAATCCAAATTGTAGCTTGCTACAGATCCCCCACCATACCCCAAACTTCTCACCACACCTTTCTAAACATACTGGAAAATATTAAGATAGAACCAAACACCCTAATACTGGGTGATTTTAACTACCCTGCCATTAACTGGGAAAACTACTCCTGTACCAACACCTTTGCCCAATGGTTCTTGGAATTCATAAATTCCAACGCCCTGGATCAACTAATCCATAGTCCCACCAGGGGGTCCAATATTCTAGACCTGGTCATTACCAACATGGGAAATCGATGCTCCACACCTATGGTCACCCCCTCGTTAGTCAGGTCTGACCATAAGCTAATCATCCTTAACATCCAGATCCCACCCCCACTCCCAAGTAAGGAAACCTCCATAAAAAACTTCTCCAAAGCTAACTTCATACTACTCAAGTCACAAGTGACAAACTTCATGACACCCATGAAGACGGGAACTGAAAGTTCAACTGTTGAATCCTACACTAAGGCACTGTATGAGCACATCCACTCATGCATGAATCGTGCCATCCCAAATAGAACCAAGGTGCTCTCATCCAAAAAAAGGAAGCCAATCTGATGGTCCCCTGCCATAAACAAACTTTACAACAAAAGGAAGAAAATGTTACAGAAAAGAGGAAAATCCCAGGATGCAAAAAACTCCTTTACAAGCCTCAGTAAGAAACTGAGATCCCTCATAAAATCCTCCAAAGCCAGTTACGAAAATAAAATTGCCAAAGATTCCAAAGACAGCCACAAGGCATTCTATAACTATGTCAAGAATCTAAATGGCAATGCTCAGATCTGTTCTGAGCTAAAACAGAATGGCATTAAATATACTGATCCCAAGGATATTGCCAATATCCTGGCAGATCGATTCAGTGCCAACTTCACCCCCCTCTCACCCCCTAAATGGCCCATCTCAATACCGGAAGATTGCCAAATTCCGGTAATAATGGCCACACAGGTAAAAAAATGCACTCTCCAAAGCTAAGAATACAGCATCCATGGGACCAGATGACATCCCGGGCTGTGTACTACATGAACTACAAAATGAACTGGCACCTCACCTAAGTGTCATGTTTAATCATAGCCTCACCTCAGGATTCGTGCCCACTGAGTGGCGCACAGCTACAGTTATCCCACTCCACAAGGGGGGATCCACCTTGGATCCCGGAAACTACCATCCCATCAGTCTGACAAGCCTTATCTGCAAGGCCATGGAGCGTATTATCATGGAACTTATAAACAAAGACATTGGCAACCTTCAAACACTGGACCCCACCCAGTTTGGGTTCGTGAAGGGCCGATCTTGTCTCCTGAACCTGATTGACTTCTTCGAATCAGTCTCCAGAGCCATGGACAAGGGTAAAGTGGTCCACACAGCATATCTAGACCTTGCCAAGGCCTTTGAAACCATCCCCCACTCTGGAATCATAGATAAAGTTACTAAACTGGGCATTAATTCCTACGTCACCCAATGGGTTGCTAACTGGCTTACTGAAAGAACCCACACTGCAAAAGTAGCTGACTCCAAATCCAGCTCCAGACAAGTGACAAGTGGAGTACCTCAGGGTTCAGTCTTGGGACTGCTCTTGTTTGGCATCTACTTTTCTGAAGTACAGGCCAACACTAAGGGACTCTGGCTAACAAAGTTCGCAGATGACTGCTAACTGGGAGCCATTATTGAATCCCCAAATGATGTGGATACTCTACAAAATACAGAAACAGATGCTTGGTGCCAGAGCCATGGGCTCAAGCTCAATGCCAAGAAATGTATAGTTATCCCCTTTGGGAAAAAACATGTATCCGTGAATTACCATATAGGTGGCAGTACACTAAACACCGAAAGTGTGATAAGAGACTTAGGGACACAGGTGGACAGTGGTCTCACCTTCGATAACCACATCGCCACAACAGTCAGGAAATCCTTCTATGTGGCACACCTCATCACTAAGGGCTTTTCATCCAGAAAAAAGGAGGTCATTGTCCCACTGTACTCATCCCTCATTAGACCCATTATAGAATACAATGCCCCGTTTGGTATGTACCTCTCAAGACATCTGCAACAACTGGAAAGGCCGCAAAAATACCTCACTAAAAGAATCACAGGCCTAAAGCAGATGTCCTATGCTGACCGCCTTAAAAACTCCAGCTATACTCTGTCACATATTGTCTACTCAGAGGCGATCTATGCTTAACATACAAGGCCATGTCAAACCCAGAGCTGTTGGACATGCTACACTTAAAGAAATCCCAATCACTCAGAGCCATACGCCCCAGGGATCTAAACCTTGTCATCACAATAAACAAAACATGCTGGAGGGATAGGTTCCTGACCCAGAGACTCCCCAGACTCTGGAATAGATTGCCCATACATGTCAAGCAGAGTGCCTCTCTGGCCCTCTTCAAAAGGAACCTTGATGATTGGATGGGAGAAAGGAAATTCACCCCGGGGATCATGTCAGTTGCCCTGCTAGACAGGGGTCCAGGGAAGTAAATAGTGTGGGAAGAAATAGCCAGGGAATTGTTATGGCTAGGCTTGTATAGGCCCTAGGGCTGATAGCCTAGTACCAACCTATGAACCTGTGGTGGCATGGAGTTCATGGACTTTGTTGAATATGCTTCTAATATTTAGGCTTAGTAGAAGGAAGTCACTTGGCTTTCTATTGGCTGTAATATGGGAGAGGTTGTGGTTTCTAGTCTGATTATGAGGATTAGGGTTGGAGATGGTAGGGCCAGGGTTGGGGTGGATGTCTCCACTTAGGGCTAGTTTTGATATGCATGAGGTTATTAGTTTTCTCAGTTTTTGAATGTGTTTGTTTATAAGGGAAACCTTATGATTGTGCTCTGTGGGTAATAGGTATGGTGGGAGGGTTACTATGTTAAGTTGTAGGGATGCTTTATGTCAGAGTAATATAGTTGGTAGAATATGTGGGGGGTGCATAGGGATGGTTCTTGAGTTGGTGGGAGGGGAGCTGAGTGAGGGTGAGACATGAGTGGTGGTGTGAGTAGTAGTACAGTGGTAGTGGTTGAGTGGGGGAATTATGGATCTTTGGTAGGATGTAAGATATGCAAGGAGAGTGCATGCAGTGAGCATAGGTAAGGTATGCTTGTACATGTTAGTTGAGGAGGTGTGATAGTAGTGGGAAGATGGAGGAGGTAGTGTTGGGTTAGCGCTGTGGTTGGCTATTGGAAAGATGGGAGGGGTTTGTGAGTGTAATAAAGGTGGGACCACTGGGGGCGGGAGGAAATAGGGGGCAGGGTGGGGAGTGAAGCGGGTAGAGACCTTGTTAATTGCTCTTATGAGGGGGCTGGAAACAATCAGTTAACAGAGTTAACTGATAAATGAACATATGATAGTGACAAGGGTGGTTGTAGTTTTAAAAATGGTGCCTGCCACAGGTAATATTTATTCATTTTGGGATTGTCTTAAAGTAATAAACAGGGAAGGGGGAGGGGAGAACAAGGGTGTGAGCAGGCAGTTCTTTGTACTGCTGCTAATGAGCCAAAGCAAAGACAAGTTTGTGTTTAAGAAACAATCACAACTGACCAAGGACTGCTCTGAAACTGTAAGTCATTTCTTAACCATTTCTCAGGTGGAAAAACAACATAACCTTGTATCAGTAGGCTACTGTGGTCTCAGTTTAAATTAAGAAACACACAGTATTGATCAGTTATGGATACTATTTGCTAACAGAAGGAAATAAGAGAGAAAGTGGAAGGTGTGTGTGTGTGTGTGTGTGTGTGTGTGTGTGTGTGTGTGTGTGTGTGTGTGTGTGTGTGTGTCTGTGTGTGTGTGTGTGTGTCTGTGTGTGTGTGTGTCTGTGTGTGCGTGTGTCTGTGTGTCTGTGTGTGTGTCTGTGTCTTGCTTACAAGCCAAAGCGGAGTGCTCTCCAGGGGAAAATGAATATTGGCTCAAGCGGGTAGACACATACTCAAAGTTAACTTTAGCTGTTTGCAGACAGTTCAGACCCGGACTGCGCTTTTCTTATAAGAATGATAAAAGTGGTACCGCAGTTGAATACTTAAGAGTGGTGTTAGGTTGGAGTGACACTGAGCTCCTCATGGGGCCTGTAGCAGAGTGGATTGTAGTTTTGTAGTATCATATACCCCCTTTACTCCTACAATTATTCTGTTCACAATTATGTATCATTACACAGCTGCACAAGCTCTGTGGAGTTGCTGAATGCTTCTCTATGAATCTCAATTGATATTTTGATATCTGTGTACCACTTTAGTTTATATTGTATTCTGTACCGAGTTATACTGCATAACAAAATTATGAGAAACTTCCTTTTAGACTCCTTTTCGGCATTTCCTTTTAAAAGTGTAACTGTGTTGTTTGATAGTGCTGTCTTTTAGTATGGCTGATATCTATTTGAAAAGAGCTGCATACTGTGTGTGTAGACAAATAAATCTTCTGACGATTTCCTGCATTTAAGAGTCTATTCAGTAGCCAACCATTCAGTATCCAAGAGTAACATAAAAGGAATGTTGTTTTTTTTTGTACTAAATATATAGTAAGGGTAATGTGAGATGTGAGGCCATAGGCCAAGTGTGTTAAGACTTCTTGGGTATCGACGTATCTGATTTATAATCCCATCCACTATGGAGTCTATAGGTATATTAATGAGCTCTGATTAAGTGGAACATGTGAGAAATGTGATTGGACAAATTATTTTCACCTGATCGGTTATATATCATCAGGTCCTATCTGGATGTGAATATATGACCAATAATGACTGATGGAGTTAGTAGATGTGCAACTATTTAATTTAGATCTATATTAGATCTTAATGGAGTGTTGGCAGAGTGTACACAATGCTTTGATATAGTGTGTGCAGTTGAGATGTATAAAATACAATCTACCATCTCTGCAGAGATTGCAAAAAGTGCTTGGCTGATATGTTAATAGGAAACTTTTTAATTTTAGTTTTTCATTTTGTGACATTTCACTGGTTATGTTGATGAGTCACTCATCATTTGGTTATTATTCATCCAACTGTGTTAAGCTTCATGTAAATTCTGCACCATTTTATTATTATTTCTTTTTTGATAGGGGAGAACAGGGTCCGACCTACTTGAAACCCAAAGAAATAGTAAGAGTTCTGTGGACTGTCTGGCTGACTAGCTGTTAGAAGTTTTGGAACTTTGATAATCTGAAGGGGACCCATAAATATATATATATATATATATATATATATATATATATATATATAAATATATATATATATATATATATATATATATATATATATATATATATATATATAATAATAATAATAATATGGGTGTGTGTGTGTGTGTATGTGTGAGTGTGTGCATATATATATATATATATATATATGTGTGTGTGTGCAGTAGTGTAGCTAGGGTAGGGTGAGGAGGTGTAAAGTGTTGGGGGAGGCGCAATAAGCCTTTTATGATTGCTCTTTAATATAGTACTGGCATTTTGCATTTGCGGTTAAACCTGAGCAATGTAGCACTCCATGTGTGGTCTAAACTGTAGCACACACTTTGCTACAATTTTTTTTCTAACACCTGAGCAGTGTAGTTCTCTATGCAGACGGTATAAACTGTAGCAACTGCTTGCTACATTTGTAGTAAGCATTTTGCTGCAGTTTAAAAATATTTTTTTAAACTAAAACATGAGCACTGTAGCAACTGTTTACTACAGTTTAAAAATATTTTTTAAACTAAACATGAGCACTAAAGTGTTCCTTGAATGCAGGTATAAACTGTAGCAACTGTTTGCTACAGTTTAAAAGAAGAATTGGGACCTGATTGGTTGGGGCTGGAGGGAGAGGTTGGGGCGTGTCATGCATCTGGGCCCCTTTTGGTGTGCCAGTAGAAAGAACATCCCTTTTTTTATCGCTGGGGTAGCATAGATCTAACTGTAATAAGCTGATCAGACACACACACACACCTATATATGTATAGATATAGATATATAGATATTGTTTTACTTGGGGGACTCTTCCATCTGGATTTAAATTATGATGTTATGTTGTCCATCTCGCCTTCCTTCCTTTCTGGTTGGGTTGAGAGCCAATCTCGGCTCTGACTCGGCCACTTCTAAAGCTCAAAGAGTCCTTGCTGGCTCGAGGCTAGCTCCTTATCCCAGCATGCTTAGCGGTAGCTACCCAGATCTCATTTGCCGCTTGCAGCATCGAGATTGTCTTCTGCTGGCTCAGGCTAAGTAGTGATTTTTTTTCTGTAAAAATTCTAATTGTTTAAGGCAAAATTTCTTCAAAGTTTAGTGATTACTCCTCCTTTCTGACCCCATATCCTCATTACTGTTGTTTTGCTGTTGTTAGGCCGTCGCTTTCTCTCAGGCCTTTACCTGTGTGTTGTTGTCGGCGGCCCATTTTTTTCTTGAGGGTTGTTTCCTTCTTGTCCTGTTATCCCTCTTTGCTACCTAGGGAGAAGCCATTTTAGTTAGAGGCCTTCTCCCTTTGGGAGCAGTAGCCATTTAACTTAGAGGCAAAAACCCCTCTTCTTCTTTCCTCTTTCAAAAAAAAAAAAAAAATTCAAGTTGTCTTTTGTGGTGTTTATTATGTCCAAAGAATCACCTAAGCAGTCAGGATTCAAGAAATGTGACTTGTGTTGCCAGAAAATGTCCCTTACGGATGGGCACATGAGTTGTGTGTATTGTTTAGGGGCGGTCCACCTGCAGGACTCATGCTCTGTTTGCCATGCCTTTAGCGCATGGGTTTTGCAGGAGAGGCGCAACAAACTTATTTAACCCCCAGGTTGAAGGAGCATCGGATACTCAGCCCTTAAAAAAAATCTGATGACAAACTGGCACCTTTGTCAGTTCCACCTTTGGGGCCGACAGAATCTAAATCAAAATCTTCAGAACGGATTGTTGGCTCTGAGGAGTCTTTTTCTCCAGCAGCTCCATCAGTGTCTTCGGAGCCATCCTGGACCCAAAAGAGATTGAGATCTCGTTCGCTGGACCCAGTGAGATCTGTGCCTCAGTCTTTACTTTTGCAGTCAGTGGCAGGTAGTCAATGGTCCTTGGCCCACTCCCCTTGATCATCCAGGAGTTTATCAGATGGTGATGTGGAGAGAGTGATGAACAGGCTGCTCAAGACATGGGTATTTGCTCAATTGTTGTCAGGCCCAGCCCAGAAGGAAGTGGCGCCATTGTCCGAACCAGTCCCTGTCTCTATTCCTCCTCCAACTGCATCCAGTTTGGAGCCAGAGTGCATGGAAGTAGTAGTGGTGAAACCATCGGTTCCATCAACCCTTGCCTTGTCGGTTCCGACATCCGCTCCAACCTCCTCGATAGTCTGCTCTGTCAAGGGGTCTGGGCGCTGAGACTCTCTCATCGGCTCCAAGGGGGCGAGTGGCATCAGACCCTTGTCTGACCCCACTCTCCCCTTCAGCGCCTCAGCACAGGTGAGTTTGGCTCCCATATCTGCCTCAGAGTTGTTGCCTTTGGTGCAGAGGAGGTCTCCAGGCTCCTCAGAACTGGAGCTCCGTTCTGGTGCCTTCGAGGTGATGAGGAGTGCGCTGTTTACCGAGACCGCTCCACCCTCGACTCCATTGGCTCTGTCCCCATCGATACCTGTGTCTGCCTCAGATCCTCCTCTCCATCCCAAGCATAGGGAACCAATGCCCCAGGATGCCCCACAGGGCAACCCCTCTTCTTCCAAGACCTCTCCTGAGCATGCCTCAGAGGAGGTTCCCAGGAAGAAAATATGTAAGAGGAAGCATGTGGACTCCCCTGAGTCCATCACTTCTGACACGGACTTAGATGACTCTGCTCTGGCATAGAGTCTCAGGTGTAGTGAATGACAGACGAATCCCAAAGAAGCTGAAAGGTTAGGTGTACAAAACAGTGGTGCAACCAGTACTACTGTATGGTACACTAACCTGGGCAGTAAAGGCAGACCAGATGAGGAAGCTAGAGGTGATGGAAATGAAGCCCCTGAGAAGGCTGGTAGGATGCACACTGTGGGAGGGACAAAAAATGAGGACATAAGAGCAGCAGCAAAGTAGCTCCAACTGCAGGAAAGATCAGAGAACAGATTATGGTGGTTCAGACGTATGTGCAGAAAAGCAGAAGACAGTTTAGTGAAGAAGATTTGGGACAGACAGAAGTTAAGAGGAAATGAGGACATCCATCAAAGAGGAGGATGGATTGCATGAGAGAAGATCTGCGGCAGTCAGGCATGACTGTCAAAGAAGGCAGAAATGGGAAAAAGGGTGTTGATAATACATTATATGACATTTGAATGTATTGCTATTTAAATAACACCTGTATTTTTGGTTCATCAGATTGTACTGATGAAGCCATGTTGTTAATGGTGAAACCAGTCTACAAATAGTAAAGATTTACTTTTGATGCTGCTTATGATTTCTTCCTAGTGCTTTCTTTTGGTGTAACTGGTTGTCTTTTGTTGTGCACTGGGTGGAATACATAGCCTCCTTGCAGTGTTTGGTGTTTTCTACAATTATTCATATTCTCCTGGAGTCTGTATTTTTACTACGAATTTCTATAACCATGGACTTTTATTAAGGATGTTTCATCATGCAACGATAGCATCCATTTTCCACCAGAACTATTAAAAGATTACTTCTTAAGCTTAACCCCTACTCTAACGCTCCTGACAGTCTACCCCTAATATTCCTAAAGATAGCAGCCAAAGCCATTGCATTCCCTATAAGTATCCTAGTCAACAGATCCATCCAAGAAACTTATGTGCCCAAATTATGGAAGAAAGCATTCATTCTCCCTATTCACAAAGGTGGCAAAAACAATGACATCTCCAACTTTTGTCTTATCGCTATCATGTCCCCTATTTCTAAGATCTTGGAAAAGTGCATTCACCTTCAACTAATGCCCTATCTATTTCAGAACCACCTCCTGTCCTACCCCTAACATGGCTTCAGACCTGGCCACAGCACCAACATTGCCATTATTTCTTTCTTGAATACTATTAGTAGAGCCCGTGATAACAGGAAAATAGTATCTACCATATTCTTAGATCTTTCAAAAGCATTGGACAGTTTCTCACCCCTTTGCTTCTATAACAACTCGCCATCTTTGGACTTTCCCCCATCACTCTTGACTGGTTCTCTAGCTATCTAAAAGACAGGCAACAGGTGGTCAAATGGAAAAACTATATCTCTTCCTATCTTCACACCTCTACTGGAGTTCCTCATGGCTCCATGCTCAGTTCCCTTCTATTCAATATTTTCATTAACAATTTCCAGATATCTGTGACCAATGGGACCCTTATCGAATATGCAGATGACTCTACCATCATCTGTGCAGCTGGCTCTATTTCTAAACTCCAATTGCAAACTCAAACAGCCTTCTCCACCACTGAATCCTGCATGCTTAAACCACCTAGCCCTTAACCCAAAAAAATCCAAGATCATGCTTTTCACACCCAAACGTCAACCCTGATGGACAAAGCCACATTTAATATCTAGTCCAAAACTAAAGCATTAATAGAAATTGTCAACCACACAAAAACACAAAACTTCTGAGAGTAACCATAGATGAACAACTCAAATTTGATATTCACCTGCAACAAAACATCAAAAAAAAATCAGAAGCTTGGAATACTCTACAAGCACATCTGATTCCTCAGCCCCTCCTCCAAACAAACCCTTGCCTCTACTTACTTACTTCCTTCCCTAATGTATTGCACCCCCATACTTACCAACCTCCAAACCTCTCTAATAACCAGGCTCAAGACTTGTTATAATAAAATTGCAAGATTTGCATCAAATTCTAAAAACTTCTCCCATCGCTGCACTGATCTTTTCTCCCTAAAATAGCTCAAACCTCCTAACTACCTCAACTATCTGCAACTTACTGCTGCTCACAAGCTTATCTTTAAACTTTCTGACTGTCCTGCCCTTAGTTCTGTCTTCACCTTTTACCTCCCAAATAGGCTCCTTAGATCTCAGAATCAGCAACTTCTTAAGGTTCACAAACCTAACCTGCCACCTGGCTAACTTCTCTTCTCTTACTTTTTAGTCAAAAACTGGAATGCTTTTCCATTAGCTATCTGAACTATCCAAAATCCTGCCCACTTCAAAACTTCCCTCCATACTTACCTATCCTCTACCTAGAACTGCTCCTGCACTTAGCCCCTTGAATACCTATCTCTAATAACATACTATCTCCCTTCATTCTGTAAATCCTCTATGCAACTCTGTCCAGCTACTGAACTGCTAAATGTGCTTTCAACTTTGTAATCCAAGAGTGTTAGCTGTGCTTCACTATCATTCTATATAAGTTTATTTTGTACCGAATGTGACTTCAACTTTATTTAATACTGTTAAATAATGCTATACTACCAATGTACATATTTTATTATATTTTGTTCTTCCTGGATTGTTCTTATTATATTTTATTCTTTTTTGATTGTTCTTGTTATTGTACTGAGGAGCTTTTTCTCATTGGGCCTCCACTGAAAATAGGCTCTTCACAGCCCAGAGGACTTTCTTGGTTAACAAACTGCAAATAAATAAATAATAATACATTTGAATTGTTTCTCCCATTTAGGGGATCGGTTGATGGTGGAATAAAGCATTGGTAATCGATGGTTATACTAAAAATATATAGGAAGCATTCCAAAAATTTCCTGGATTATTGAAAAACCTACTTTGTTCAGTTCAATAGAACATTAGATTTTTTAAAGCTTATTTACATGCGGACATGGCTTTTAGTGGTTTACAGGTTATGTTACAACCTGGAGTTGGAGTTTGTAAAGTTGGTATTTTTTTCCATAAACAATGGCTTGCCACACAACATACAACCTTGAATTATTTTATTAAATATTTTTGCAGTTCTATGAAACACAGCTTATGCAGTGTCAAAAATGGTTAATAATTATCATATACATATTTCAGGTCAGAATAACGACCATCAGTATATTGATAATCTTAAAAGATTTCAATCCAAAATTAGTAAGGTTGATAATGATTTAAAATCTTTGAAGTATAAGACATATATAATGGACTCAAATAACTATAAGAAGAGTGATGTATATGTCTGGAAACTTAAGAGGAATGGTAGATTTGCTTTAGCAGCTGGCAACAAGGAACAAGCTAAGACAAAATGTGGTTCATGCTTTTCACACTGTATTCTATGGTCTAGCGACTCTTGCTTCATATCAGGTAATCCAGCTGATTTGATGACTCCGTTACTGACATTGATCTGGATTCTGGTTTAGACCATGGGGAACCAATTACTAGTTGCTAAATGATGTAATTCATTAACTGTCTCTAATGATGGATGACTACATTTACAAATAATATGCAGTCATGGGGGAGGAGGAGGGGGATATGAAAGCATCAAAACAGCTTTCATGGAAGCTTTCACTCTTGTCCTGAATGCCATCAAATGACTGATTTGTTGGACATAAAAAATATGGTTATTAATACTGAGAGTAAAGTTTTAACTGATGAACAATGCAATGTGCTTAATTAAGGCTTATATTTCATCTCTAGTCCTTCTATGAATGAGGAGGTTTTTTTTCGTGAATGATCTAAAGGGCTTTTGTAGGTCACTAAGCCTCAGACTTTGGTTTGATGGGAAACATCATGTAGAAACTTTACCTAATACTGGTGTAGTTCAGTCCAACTTTTATAAATCGAAATTCAATCCATGTTATTATACTAAAGTTAAGAATTTTGAAGCCTTGGTAATAAAGGATATTAATTTTGGACATTATGGTATCTTTGGGTCCACTTTTAGGAATTTGACCTCTGCTCAGAGAATAAGAAGAGTTGCAACAGGATAGATCAATTGTTATTATGGCAACTGACAATGGAGGGGTAATGGAAGAATGGAATTTTGAAGATTATGACGTGGAAGTTGAGTCAACTCAGTATTGCATAGTTTTACTGTTAAATTCCACTGGACCCAACTCCAGTAATTAAAAATACATTTATGAGTTTTTGGGTTACTGGGCTGTTTCTGAGGTCATTTATAACATATTATTTAATGAAAATACAGATTAGAAACCTAAAGCCCAGATATTTTATGTATTTCCTAAGATATATAAGAATTTGCGCAAGCCCCAGGGCAGACCTTTGGAATCAGGGATTGGCTCCCTAATAGAACCCCTGTCAGGTTTTTGGAGAAGTGCTTGAAACCTTGAAAACCCTTCTTCTTCTTTTTTCTCTACTTAAGAATATTACTGACGTTCGTTGTCTGCTTCTGGGCATGGAATTCGAGCTACCCTAGCTCTTATGTACACATGATGTTAACTGCCCATATACAAGTCTTCTGCACATAGGTGGTTTGGCTGCACTTGGGTTTTGGCTGGAACAAGCCAGTAGTTACTCTTTTGAATTCAGTGACATCTTGTTCAACTTTGTGAGGTGGTTGTTAATAGAAATGTGTTCTAGTATGGTAATGACTGTTTTTGACAAATTAAAGAGATGGCAATGGGTAAAAATTTTGTACTCATTTATACCAACATTTTTGTGATTTTTTTCAAGTATAAATATATTTATAATGAAAACAATTCATTTTTCATAAGATTAATATGTGGTGTTAGATGTGTGGATGCTTTGACAAGGGAATGCTAGTAAGATTAATGATTTTGTTCATTATTTGAATACTAATGAGTTCTGACTTACTTTTACTGTACAGACTGATTTTTATAAAAACCATTTTCTTGACGTGAAGATCTCAGAGATGGAAGACTGTTTTCTTCAAACTGATAGTCACAGGAAAAAGTTTTCTAAGATAGTCTTGTCATATGATTGTTGTCATCCACATCATGCGATTAAAACATTCCCAAAGCAGTGTTTCTGAGAGCAAAACACATATGTATCACAGAGGGTACCTATTTGTCCACCTCTTGAGATCTGACTCATAGATTTAAACATAGACGACATGATATGCACGGTTGCTACATTTAGCTACTGTTGCTCAGGAGATTTTGGAAGTAGAACGTGCTCTGAGGTTTTGAGATATGGAAAAACATATAACAGCAAAGCTATCAGATTATTTTTCAGTTATGAATCTAATGCCAATAAACTATAAAGGATTATTGATAAACATTGGGACAGTCTGTTAACTCACCCTGTGCTAGCAATACTTTTGCACGCTAGATACCTTTATAGTTTAAGAAGACGTAAAAATCATTTATAACATTTTATTTATTTATGTTTTCAAAACTATGCATTAACCCTAGATCCATCACACCCAATAAATCTTAGATTATGTTCAGTTCTTTTCATTGTGGAAAATGTAGTTTTTGTCCTTATGTCCATAATACTACCTTTTTGGCAGTAAAAATTATTTTGGCACCTTTATGATTTGAAATGCAGTTTCTTGTAATGCAAAATGCATTGTTTACTTAGCACAATGTACATATGGTGGTTTCTACACTGGTCATCCTTCATGTACACTTAAAGAGAGGATTTCATCACAAGCGTATAGTCAAGATTTATTATCAAAAAAGACAGAAGATAGATTGTGTTACTTGGGAGACTCCTCTCTCCTGATTTAAATGATATTCTACAATATATTTATCAATTAGGAATGTATTGAATGAGGGAATATGCCAGTTTATTGTTTTTTATCTGATGTATTTTATGGTATTTTACTTTTAAATAATAATTATGTTATGTGACGTGACTGTATTTCTATTTAAATAACATATTTTTTTGTTTATTCAGTAGATTGTACCGATGAAGCCATGTTGTTACGATGAAACCAGTCTACAAATATTAAAGGTTTACTTTTGATACTTATGATTTCTCTCTGGTGCTGTTTTTTGGTGTAACTGGCTGTCTTTTGTTTTATTAATGTTTTGTAGGGTCAGGAACATTATGATGGCAAATATAAGTGTATTGTTTACATTTGCAATCATTAGGTGTCAAAGTAAGACTTTATTATTGAAGTGTTAGACAGCAGTACTAGTGCCATTGTTTTAAGTACATTCCAGTTATACTGTTTTAGTGTTTCATTGAAAACAACTATGCAGAAATTTGTTGTATTTCAATAATATCTTTATCTAGGTTATGGTGAGTTCTATTAGCATATTCTGGTATGTAGTCACTTATGCTATCTGACAGGCAGCCTACTTTTGTCAGTTTGACTGGTTTGCTTGTAAGAATCCAATCTAATATTGAGGGTCTCCCTGAAGTTTTATTGATTCTAGTAGGTGTGGTTATTAATTGTCTGAAGTTGTACAACTTTATGGATTCAGTGGGGGTAGTGGAATTTATGAGGTGCCAGTCTATATTTAAGTCTCCAAGTATTACAGTTTCATGGTTAATTTGTTGGGATATCCATTACAGGATGCTTTCAGCAGTATCAGTGTTGTTCCCTTATGGTATATAAATTGCTGTTAAACATATGTTTTCCTATTGTTGATTTCTGAGGAGTGTTATTAGAAGTTCAGCATGCCTAAAAAAAGGAAAAAGGAAAAAAATCATGGGCATTCAGAACTGCCATATAGCTGAAACACCTGATGTCCTTAAGGGGTAATTTGCATATATCCCATTTTACCTCTAATACAAGAGGTTTTAAGGGATCATAAAGTGGAAAATCTAGCTTGTCTAGGTTTTTCTTGTAGTGTGTATCGTCTATGTCAAGGGAAGTTATCATCTTTCTGTATTACTGCCTTATCAGCCCCGTAAGTAAACAAGCAATGATGTCTGACAGGGTGAGTGTTCCAGAGAAATAATGGACTGCTCAGACAGTGTCTGGACTCTACATCACTGGAAAGTCCATTACTTCCCAGTAATGTCCATCCTGGAGGACATTATTGTGCTCAGAAAATGTTAGATTGAAAGAAAGTTTAGAATTCTTCTCAGATCATGCATTTTCCATTTATTTAGAATATTTTGTTTCATTTATGGATTCCTTCTCTTCATTTTGAATAGTATATAATATTGTATTATTTGCTTTACAGCTCTTTCAGTATTTTACTGTATATCTCTCTTCCCTTGGCTTCCTGTATTCCTGGATGCTTCTTGGCCATGGGTGTGTGTTGATATATCTCTTTATATGGTTTTTAAATGTGTAGAATCTTCTTCTCTCTGTAACATTTACCAAATCTTAGTACCTTTATGTTTTTAAAGCACCATTCCTTCATCTTTGCTTGACTAATACATTCTTATGAATATGTCTGATTGTTGCTCCCTTATGAATGTGTCTGATTGTTGCTCCCTTATGAATATGTCTGATTGTTGCTCCCTTATGAATATGTCTGATTGTTGCTCCCTTATGAATGTGTCTGATTGTTGCTCCCTTATGAATGTGTCTGATTGTTGCTCCCTTATGAATGTGTCTGATTGTTGCTCCCTTATGAATGTGTCTGATTGTTGCTCCCTTATGAATGTGTCTGATTGTTGCTCCCTTATGAATGTGTCTGATTGTTGCTCCCTTATGAATGTGTCTGATTGTTGTTCCCTTATGAATGTGTCTGAAGATCGAACCCCTTTTCTAGGTTAGTCAGAAGTGTATTTGTAGGCATATTCCAGTAGCTGTCTTTCAGAGTTTCCCTACCCACATTGATAATTGATAAGTGGTCTGCCAAAAAAAAAAATGTTCTCTCCATTGCCCCCACAAGTCCTTAAAGAGAGGAAAACCTTTCTGTGTTATCAAATTATATGTTAAATTGGTATCTTCAGCAAGAACGTGAAGTACCTACCCTGACACAATTTGTTTTTCTAATTGCGTAACGGGATGCTGTTTGCTATCATCAGACAGTGTGACACACACACACACACACACACACACACACACATATATCTATATGTGTGTGTGTGTGTGTGTGTGTGTGTGTGTGTGCGCACATGCATCCATATTCATGTGTATTTTACTCTGACACAGCATGCCAATACACAAAATTTAAACTGAGCTTTTGTTTAACTAGACTTTGTCAAATATTGAAACATTATGCAGTTTTTAGTACAAAATGCTGTTTGGAACTGAAGAGGAGAATTAAAAGTAAACATGCATTATCATAACACACACACAAACTGGCATTGTGTTACTGACCCAATAATATATTCACCCTCATCAGCCCTCCAGCTAAAGATAAATTTGCCATGATACTCTTGCCTGCTTCCAAGGCCTTGTTCTTACTCACCAGTCCAATAATATTCCAGGGGTAACGGCGTCTAAAATTTCCACTGAAGCTGAGAGCAAGGGCTACCACAACAAAGACAGCAAATGAAGTAATATAAATCCAAAAGTGTTTCCATATAAATTTCTTCACAGCAGTAGAGAATGTGAAGACACAGACAATAGAGAACGTCACCAGCAGCTGCACAATTAGAACTCCATACACCTAGGGCAAAGAAAATTTTAAATTATGGAAAAGATGGGAAATAAGTGCAAAAAAGAAGTTACTCATCACCATCATCATCGTATTATGAGCATACTGGCCATTAAGACCCTTAAACAAGGCTTGTGCAAAAATTAAATTCTCATCTCATGTAATTATACAATGCCCTTTTGAAGGGTAGAACATTTTATAAGCATGCAAAAATATTTTATAAAGATAATAAAAGACTCCACCCTCTTGATACTGGCCAAAGTCAATTATGCTGTTGCATACCTGAATGAGGTTTAATGGTGTGTGCCTTTGTTTGTTGGGGGGTGAAGTAATGCAGAAATATGGCATCTCAATTACAGGTATCATAAGCTCAGCATTCACTTGCATTAACCCTAGCTACAGGAGAACAAATCTGGTTTGCTCACCATTTTGAGTGGTCACATGACAGCATTTTTTTTGCATAAGGCTAGTATCAGTACTGGATCATATTTCTAGGCTTCCCATCAAGGTATAAAAGGACCATAATTAAGAAGAAAGCCCAATAATAACACTATATTTGGGATTTTAAATGTCTTCAACAAGTCACTTTTAAACCCATCTTCTAGTGTGTTAGCATGAATGTAGAGTACAAATGTTTGTCCATGCCCCATCACAAATTTGAGGTACACTCTAGGGAATGGATGCGACAGTTCATACTTGAAATGACTCCACTATGAAATATTGAGGGGACATCCCCAAAATGTAAACTGCTTTTACCCCTTACTTAAACTAGCTAACTATACTGAATGCACTATGTGGGAAAAGGAGGAACTCCCTGTAAGGTGGAGCAGAGTACTTGCATGAACTGCAGTCTAGCAATTCCATTATAGTAATAGAAAACACAGGCAGGGAAACAAAACTGTGGATATAGGATTGGGAAATTAGTGGTCAACAAATAAGAAACTGATCACATGGAAGGAAGCCACTTAAAGCAGTTTTAGGCTTTTCTGGGTGAAGTCAAAAACGTGCTGTGAATTCAGACTATAAACATGAATAAAGAAAATGGATAACACAACTACAGGGACAGCTGTGCCTCATATGTATGCCAAGTTTGTTTTGCTGTCTTTCTGGGTCTGTGTGGGCTCCTGATGAGTACTTTGATGTCATCCTGTCTTCTGGAGACATGGTTGTTGAGAGACAACCTTAGGTTGTCATACATGTTGTTTTTGCCACTGTTTGTCATTCAAACAGTTTGTGTTTCACTGTACTTTTATGAGTCTGCTATGTGCCTATGCTTTTCAGTCATACAATTTCATTGTTAAGTTAGTTACTGACAGTTATAACTCTAGTACAACTTTTTGCAGATAAGTTTGTATTTTGTGTAAATAAAACTGAGTTTTTCTCCCTGGACCTCTGATGAAAATGGACTATTCTCAGTCACACTATCCCATTTAACAAATGTAACTACCTAACCAATTGCTTTTGTGACCCTACTAGTGGCTGGAAATAGACTTCAAGGATTGACTACATAACTAATTAAATTATTTATTAAGAATCAGGCAAAATGGGGAGCACGACTGTTGACAGTACTGTGTATTTATGTGTGTGTGTATACATGCTGTAATACCTGCACGTTTAATTTGTGGGGGGGGGGTTTGTATGCTTTCTGTCCCTTGTTTGCTGTCCATCAAATTTTCCCCAGCTTTAGAGGGGCTATCATCTAGATGACAATAGGGATCTGTTGTGCCCTTGCTAGCATTCCAGCAATGAGGACCTTTTTCTTTTATGTCCTAACCCCTCTCTGTGGATGTGGGACATGCGACCTTATCATTGTAGTTGACACTGCTCTTTGTCATGCACATGCATGCTTCAGTATATGTGCTGTGAAAGGCTACTGTGTTCACAGCTTGTTGAGATAAATACACACCCCAAGACCACCTCAAGTATTGATTGATGCTGCTCCTCTGAGATATTGCAGCCTAGAATAACCCTTTTCTACCCCTTCCCTCAGACTTGGCTCACCCATCCTTCCTATACCAGCACCAGCCCTCACCAGTGCCACTAACTGCGCATGAGTCGCATGGGACATAGTCTGGGCCTTACCCTAGTATGTCAGCCAAGCTGAATTGTGAGCATTTTTCCCTGACCACAAAGAATCCTTCCCCTTATTACTGCCAGTCAATCCATTTTAGATGAACATATGCGCAGCATACATTTTTTGGAAAAAATAAACAAGAAAACAGATATACTAATTGAAGGACAAAATTAATCAAAGGCAGATGTTTTATTTGAACAAAACACTGTGAACACAGTGCTATCATACTAGCCCACTCCCTCAGGAGCAAAGGTGTCCATATGTGCTGAGGTTCTCCTGGGTTCAACTTCTGACCTAGACACCAGAGGGCCAACTTGAGGGTTCTGACAGAGATCAGCATGTGTGAAGTCTGATTCATACCTTTGAAGAGCTGTATTGTAATGAAGTACTGAGCCACTGGTCTTCAGTGGAACTCTGGGATACTGTTATTTAGTCTTCCTATACTTACTGGGGACTCTGTTTGGAATTCTGGGAGACCCTGCAAATAAAACTCCCTAATGTTACCCAGATGTGTGTAAGATGTCCTCCCATGTTTTAGCATCTCCCCTTAAACGCATGCTCACATGTAAAAGCTGATTAAAAAAAAAAATCAATCTTTTATTTTAATAGTTTTTGCAATGCTCTAAGTAGCACTTAAACTAGTCACAAAGAAATAGTAGTAGTGGTAGATGATAATAATAATAATAATCGTCTTTAAAAACATGAGGTTATGAATCAAAAAAAGTAATGTCTTAAGGACAACCTTCCTGATAAACGCCCTGGAGATTGCTGCATCATCAAAGGGGTTACCAGGTGTGTCAGGGTCAACCATGCAATCAGAGGGAGGCATTTCTTGTAGACCTGAAAGGAAACAAAGTTTATTGTTAATGTATCATAATATGATGAGTTTAAGAGTAGCTTCACTGAACACTAGCAGAATATTTCAGTGAGATTTGTCATTGCAGCAAAGAGTGAGCGTTTAGTAAGAACACTTAGTAAACCTAAGACAGTCAAGATCATGTTTAGTGCATGTCTGCAGTTTCAAAAATGGTGGAAAATATCTTGTATACAGATTTGCTTTAAGGTTTGTAGGATGAATAAATATGTTTTCTAAATGCTGCCTTTACAGTCTAGGTGTCAGGACTTTTGATTCTAATTTAATTGTGATTCTGCTTCAAACTGGAGGACTACTCTGGCATGTTTGTTAAATCAGTTTTACATCTTTTAGCAGTAATAAAAACTTGCAAATAATTTGCCATGCAGTGATTCCGCCAGTCCTGTTGCATTGTTTTAATGGCAGTTACTCATGCATACTTGCAGATTTCGGTGACTGTGTAGCTTAGGATACTCTCGGAGGTGCAGTAGAAAGCAACAACCCACAGAGTGACATAGGCTGCAGGGATGCAGGATGACTGTCACTCACTTTGAGTGCTTTGTTCACAGTGTTTTCCTGAAGTAAATAATGTTTTATTATTAAATCAGATGTACCGCTTGCCTCCCCTTGGCTTTGCATCATGTTTTCTTTCTGCCCCTCACAACAGTTTTGGTTTTCTAGTAATTCTCTGAGGACTGCAGTCAATAGTGCCAGACATTACTTCTTGTCTTATGTTCACTAACTGCATGTTCATGTACAAACTGCTGTTCTGTTAACTTCTTAAGTGAATTAGAATGAGATTTACAAATTGTTACTCATTTTGGACCTTTGTCCCTTCCCTCCATCAAATCTGCTTTGTATAGATTTTTTGAGCAAGGACGTTGAAAGTACGGCATAAGGACTGTAGCAATTGCTAAATACAACAGGTTTTGCATCGGTGTTCTACTTCTGAACAATATGGGGTGTAAAACTCTAATGTCTGACGTTAATGACTAATGCTTTACCAGAGAATGAAAAATTTGGGCTTGCCAAGAATTGTCAAGCAAAGAAGCTGAGATGTACTGAAGGCAGATGACAGCAATTGCCATGGACAAGACTTTTTTATGAACAATAAAACATGTAACATTAATGTCTGTCACTGCTTATTGGTGATTTATGAGAGACTCAGAAATTGGATGTGGGACAGGGTAATACCAGGAGACAAAATCAGGAGTCAAAGTCTGCATGACTTTGGGGATTCTCAGCATATAAATTAAAGGGGGGCAAATATAGAAACAAAGTACAAAACATAATTCAAAAATATATCAACAGCATAGGAGTGATTTCAGCTGATCTCCGAGAAGGTAGTAAAAGGGAGAATTATGACAGAATTATGGGAAGTAGAAAACACACAAATTAATAGGGATAGAGAACAAAAACAAATATATAATGAAGGAAAGGACCCCAAACAAGTTTCATCTTACAGCCCCATTTCAGTATTACATCACAATTAAAAATTACGACTATTGGTCATTATGACTGTATGTATTAAACCATGATTATAAAGCATGTCTATTTTTAGCAATGAGACTTAACAAAATATTACCAAAATTAAACACACTAGACCAGATGGGCTTAATGCATGGTAGTCCGGCTGCTCATAATTACTAAGAATTCAGGAAGTGCAAAGAAGTTCTAGTCTAGTGGCAATTATAGCGTTAGATATGAAGAAAGCCTGTGAGAGAGTAGAATAGAGACTTTTGTTTGGTTGAATGAGGAGAAATGAACTTCCCTCAGGGATTTGTTGACTGTTAAAAAAAAAATCTATGAAGAGACCACAGCACAAGTAAATTTTGAAGCTATGTTGTCTGATCCCACACCTATAACTATGGGCACCAGAAAAGGCTGTCCCTTAGCCCCATTATTTTTCACTATATTTCTGGACCCATTAGCTGAATTAATAAGAAATACTCCAGTACAAGAATTTTTTTTGGGGGGGGGGGGTCAAAAAACTTAAAACCTTCTGTTTGTGGACGATATAATTCTCGCCCTCTTAAACCCAAAATAAGATCTATCAAAGGTATGGGAATGAATATAAGACTTTGGGAAACAATCAGATTACAAAATAAACTTAAATAAAACTCAAATCCTAGATATAAACATAAAGAAGATAGCAGAGGTAAGACAGACAAATTATAATCTGTGGAGTAATGATGAAATAAAATATTTAGGGATTTAGATAACCGGGAAGAGTAAAAAATAAATAGTTATTTAAAAATAATACAGAAAATACATAGTCATTTACAACATTGGAAGTTACTAAACCTGGAGCTAGACCAGATTACTCAAATCTGTCATTGGCATGTCTTAGCACACGTAAGATATAAGAAAAATAAAAGGATGAGATCTTTTATTGGGAAAGACAAAGGGTATCATGGGAGAATCTTATACTCTCAAGTGACGTGAGGTCTCTTGGTCAAAGATATAAGACATTACAATAAAGTGTTAATGCTATCACAGTATGTAAGATTCCAAACAAATTCTATGCAAACTGGAAGGAAATGATAAAAGAAGGAGAGTCTACAGAAATGAAAAACATGCTGGAACTGGAATGGGGTGCAGGCCTAAAAAAAGAAATCTATCTTCTTTATTATTCAGCAGGTAAATGTAAATGAAAAATATTCCGTAACTACGTCATTAGCACAGTGGAAGCAGGATATCCTACCTAATGGCACTATGAAAAAGGAAATACAGGAAAAATATGTGTTGATATTAATTAAAAAACTCAACACAGATTAGGTATTGGCACAAATTTATGAGATGGGATATGACAAAAGCATTCAAAGAGGTGAAAAATGAATATAACTTATCAGATTGTTTTCAATTCCAATATGAAGGGCTATAAATAATGCTATCCAACTCTAACTGGAGGACACAGGGGAGAAGAATGTTGCCAAAAATAATAGAATGGATGGCAGATGCAGGTTAGTGTCTTGGGCAGCCCAGAGTTTAATAATTATCAAGCAGCTAATTCTAGTTAAACAAAATGGAAAAATGGTAAAAAGTACTACAGGAAAATATTAATGACGTCTCTTGGGAAAGAATATTAATTCTGCCATGGATAGCATCCAATGCCCAGAAATATAGAATTTTTGGTGGAAATGCCAACATAATTTTTTTCTTCATAACAAACAGACTGCCTAAAATATTCCTACAGGTGAAACCATATTGTTAGTGATGCCAAAACCAGGAAAGTAGAACATGGGAGCATATATTATGATTCATGTAAGGCACCTGACAGTTTTAAACGGGATCTTCAGTTGCTACTGAGACAGGCAGCACACACAGGCATTCACTTTACCAAAGAGTTATACTTCACAGGTGTGTTAGAAAAACTCCCTACAGATACAGCCATACAAAACCTGATATGGATAATAATGTTACTAGCTAAAGGAACAATAACCAGGCATTGGAAGATCCATGCACTGCTGACCCTGGAGGAATTGCTAAAACTTCTATACAGAAGATATAAAATTAGTAAGGAAAAAGGGAAGCTTTGTAAGTAGGGAATGGATACTGTGGTGGAAGTCACTGAAGAAATTGGGTAAATAAGAAACCTTAACCCCTAGATAGAACATAAAAAAGGAAACAAGTCAAACTATGCTCAGCCAGACATTATCAAGAACTGACAAAAAAAAAATATGATTAATAAGAGATCAGGCATGGATAAAATGCCAGTCAACATAACTGATCCTAACAAAATATAGACCAGTATGACACACAAACGTTTACATTTTCATGGAGTAAAATGGTACAAATTGCAGAGAAAATCAGGTATTTTATTTGAAAAAGGTGTCAGTACTCTACTGTAGCTGGACGTATAACAATTAGAAGAACTAAGAGACAACAATGAATATCTCACTTGCTCACATAGCCAAGAGTGCACCTTGTATGTGTTATGCTCAAATGTTTTTATTCTATGGCTATTAATAAAGGTCTAAAAAAAAAGACTCCTGGACCTAGCAGGAAATAATAGGAGGACATAGTCGGGGAAAATTTTGAAATATTACTCAAATTCCCTTAAAAAGTTAACAGAACAACAGGTTTTGCAGAAATGTGCAGTTTCTGAACAATAAGAAGCATGAACCGCTTTCTAGCACTATTGACTTGTCTAAAAATCATTATGACAAGAAAATCAAGAAATTATGAGCGACAAGGCAAAAAGGAAGGTGAGCAGTATTCCCTTCTGCAAGCAAAGGGCATACACGCACATGCACACTTGTTCACAAATACACACTTATGCACACTTGCAGTTGTACATGAACACAATGTTGCACACTCTTGTGCACACACACAAGCGAGTACTGAAGTCAGTATTGTGTAGAGTGTGCATGAATCCTGACAGCTCTGTGATGTGGCTTCAACAATCAGCATTTTTTGAAGAATAACAAGTACGACACTCTAAAGACTGTCACCCTCAGTAACTTACCAGAAAATGAAAAATAAGAGGCAAAATCAGGGGTGTCTTGGAGAAATCATAGGCAACTGAGAGGTATACTTTTTTCATTAGAAAGTTTTTCTGTAAACCTGTAACGGAAAAGCAAGGCAAAAGACTGTATTTTTTTTTTATCCTGTAACTAATCATGGCACCTGCATTCCACCTACATCTCTGCTTTGGCAGATAATACCACCAAAGGAGGTGCAGATGTAGGTGGAACCAGTGCTCCATGCTTCCTTTTTTCCTTCTAGATTGTAAAACACAATACAACTTGTATAGCAGAAAGTAACAAGACAAGCTTGTTTTATTGAAATCAAACTCATTTATGATTGTTAAATATATATTTTTTTTACAGCCAAGGGCATAGCCCATGAGTCTGTTGAAAGTGTTTGAGGGGTGCTCTTGCCTCCACCTTGCCTATTGGGTTGGGCATCCTTGATGGTGTGCAACTTACCAGCAAATGAAAACATTTCTATACTATACAATGTATGAAAGTGCAAACATTTTTTTCTTTTGGTATCAGTAATAATAGTTAAACATTTAGTATTACAAGCAACAGGGCAGGATTCAGAGAGATCATCCTATGCTGAAACCGCTGAAGCCAAAACTAGCAGTTTCTGTGATCACAAGAAATGCAATTCCAAAAAATATTAGATGCAAAGAGGAAAGCCCTCATTATTGGCTAATTTGCATATATCTGAATCATGTAATGTTACTGCTAATTTTACTCAGGACTTTCCTACTGTAATCACCTCTGATGGCCCATGCATGGTGTTGGCATAGCCATCACCGCATTCATTCTCTGCTATACATGTAAACATTCAAACACACAGACCAACATCCACACGCACATTCACATGTTCATACACACACACACACACACACACACCCCTACCCTACTTATCTCCAAACTAAACCCACCCTTCTGTGACCATTCAGGTAGCCATGCATACTGTATATATATACACACACACACGCACTTCCATTCTCAGCATACTCTACCTGACACCTCTACTGTGACCACCCAGGCAGACAGACAGGTCTACAACAAGTGCTTGCATGACAGTAGCTCATGACACACTTACTTGCTGGTACTTGATCAAAAAAGCAAGTGCTCTAACCCTCACTATTTTGATCTCTTGTCACTCTTTAGCTTTCCCAGCACCTAGCCCTTCAAAACTGTTTAACCCTATCAGAACCCTAACTAAACCTAAAACCATAAAACTTCCACTCAGTTTCTGACCTGGTGCTTGCTCCCATGTAGTAAAACTCCAACCCCCATCCCAAAACCTAAATTCCTCATTTGCTCCCAAAAAATAAAACTCTCCTCCTAGTCCCTTTCCATTCCCTTCCTGCTTCCTAAACCTACATCTCCCTTCCTGCTTCCTACCCTAAAACTCCCCTTCTTCTCCCTAACCCTAAATCCCCTTCCCAATCGGTACCCTAATCTACAGTCCCGCTCCCAGCTATTTGCCTGAACTCATATTTGAGTTTGAGCATGATAAGCAGCCTATACGAGCTATAAGATGCTTGAGGCCTTGACTTTAAGATAGTAGTCTTCGAGAACTTGGAACTCAAGCGCTCGTAGTAGAACCAGACAGACACAAATATGCATACATAGACACACACACACACACACACACACAATCATTCAGATTCATTCATCATTCCCATACACATGCGCGCGCACACACACACACACACACACACACACACACACACACACACACACATATTCATTCATCATTCCCATACACACACACTCATTCAGATTCATTCACCATTCATACACACACACACATTCAGTTTTATTCATTCCCCTACACACACATGTCCACAGACATAGTATGCTGAGTAATGCATCAAAAACTAAGCATATGAGATTTGGGAGACATAAATTTAAAGGTGAATACTTAATACAGCACACAGTGATTGAAACTGTAGACTCATTTAAGGACCTTGGTATATGGGTAGATCCAGCTTTGAGTTTTTCTAATCATATCAACCAACTGGTTAATGATTCTTATACTATAGGTTGTATAAAAGATTTATAAAGTCTAGGAAATCAGAAATGATGAATTCATTGTTTGTTAGCTACATTAGACCCAAATGTGAATATGGAATTGCAATATGGAAACCTTATAAGAAAACAAGCATGAGTAAACTGGAAAGAGTACAGTGGAATTATACCAAGGGCATACAAGGATGTGAAAATGTAAGTTATTATGAAACACTAAAATATCTGAACTTGTACAGTGTCTCTTACAGATATCTAAGAGGAGATGTTATTCAGGTATATAGGGTATTTAGAGACAACTACCTCTAGGAATGTTTGGGGTTATCAAAATGTATGAGAGAATCATTAGACAACCTACAGTAGATATAAAAAGTTTACACACCCCTGTTAAAATGCCAGGTTTTTGATATATAAAAAAATGAGACCACAGTAAATAATTTCAAAACTTTTTCCACCTTTAATGTGGCCTATAACCTGCACAATTCAGTTGAAAAACAAACAAATCTGTTAGGGAAAAAATATAAAAAATAAAAAAAATGTACAGTAAGCTGGTTGCATAAGTGTGTAGACCCGTACACTATTACTTTGTTGAAGCACCTTTTGATTTAATTACAGCATTCAGTCTTCTTGGGTAGTAGTCTATCAGCATGGCACATCTTGACTTGGCAATATTTGCCAACTCTTCCTTCCAAAAGCGCTCCAAATCTGTCAGATTGTGGGGGCATCTCTTGTGCACAGCCCTCTTCAGGTCACCCCACAGATTTTCTATTGGATTTAGGTCTGGGCCATTCCAAAACTTTAATTTTCTTCTGGTAAAGCCATTCTTTTGTTAGTTTGGATGTATGCTTGGGGTCATTGTCGTGTTGAAATGTGAAATTTCTCTTCATATTCAGCTTTCTTGCAAACGCCTGAAGGTTTTGGGCCAAAAGTGACTGGTATTTGGAACTGTTCATAATTCCCTCCATGTTGACTAAAGCCTCAGATCCAGCTGAAGGAAAGCAACCCTTAAAGCATGATACTGCCACCACCATGCTTCACCGTGGGGATGGTGTGGTGATGTGAAGTGTTGTTTTTGCACCAAATGTACCATTTGGAATTGTGGCCATAAAGTTCAACCTTGGTCTCATCAGACCATAACACATTTTCTCACATACTTTTGGGAGACTTGATGTATTATTTTGCAAATTTTAGCTGGGCCTAGATGTTTTTCTGTGTAAAACAAGGCTTTCATCTTGCAACCCTACCCCGTAGCCTAGACATGTGGAGAATACAGGAGATTGTTGTCATATGTAGTACACAACCAGTACTTGCTAGAAATTCCTGCAGCTCCTTCAGTGTTGCTGTAGGTCTCTTGGCAGCCTCCCTGACCAGTTTTCATCTTGTATTTTCATCAATTTTGGAGGAACATCCTGTTCTTTGCAACATCATTGTTGTCACATATTTTCTCCACTTTTCAATGACTGTCTTCACTGTGTTCCATTGTATATCCAATGCTGTGGAAATTTTTCTGTACCCTTCTCCTGACTGATACCTTTCAACAATGAGATCCCTTTGATGCTTTGTAAGCTCTCTGCGAACCATGGTTTTTGCTGTAGCAGGCAACTGAGTAAATGTCAGGAAATTCCTACTAGGACAGCTGAACTTTATTTGGGATTAATCAGAGTCTCTTTAACTGATGGCAGGTGTGTACCCAAAAAGACTGAATGCTGTCATTAAATCAAAACGTGCTTCAACAAAGTATCAGTATAAGGGTGTGCACACTTATGCAACCAGCTTATTGTACATTTTTTATTTTTTATATTTTATATTTTTTCCCCTAACAGATTTGTTTCTTTTTCAATTAAATTGTACAGGATATAGGTCACATTAAATGTGGGAAAAGTTTTGAAATTATTTATTGTGGTCTCATTTTTTTATATCACAAAAACCTGGCATTTTAACAGGGGTGTGTAAACATTTTATATCCACTGTATGTAGAAGATTCTATAGGAATGAGAAGTGTATTAATTGTTTTTTGAGAGAGCAGCTGATGCATGGAACACACTGCCAAATTACATTAAAGCAAGCACTAGTTTAGATATTTGTAAGAACAGCCTGGACACTTATTATGAGAACAAGTGTTTTGATATATTGGCAGGCTAGAGGGGCAGTAATGCCCATGCCTTGAAATATCTGTACGTATGTCTGTATGTATGTATGTGTACACATATGTTTGCACTCCCTACACCACAGCTTCAGTGGATTTACCATCACTGTGAGTATGCCCATAGAAGTGATTGGATAACTGACGGCTTTCTGATAGCATTCATCTTTTCCTCATAGAGTAAAATTTTTCTTGGAGCAAATCATGCACTGCAGACATTTCTGGGGAGCACATTGGCTAATTAGCATTAGCCAGTCTGCAAAATGCTTGGTTAGCATGAGGCTTTGTCCATGAGAACACTCTCCATATTAAATGGAAAATGTCTGTGATACAGCAGCCTAAGAATTAGAAAGACTTAGCTTGAGGGAATGTTGTTTTCAACATTAATAATGGTGAGTTTTGTTCCTTGCAACAAAAAATCATTTTTAAGTCTATAAATGGTTCAGGAAAGAAACATTTCTTCCCACTGTCAGCTTTGTTTTGTTTATAGTCCAATTTTATTATTTTCCAGCAAGTTGACTGTGGGGAGAGTGTGTGTTTTCTCAGTCTTCTAGGATCATAGGAGTTTACTAGGCTAATGGCCCTGGGGCCCTTACATGCCTAGCTAAGAGTTTATCCCAAAAAGGAAACCTCAGCACCTGTCGCCCCATCAGTGAGGGCTACAGGTGGAATGCCTGGGACAAATTTGTTGTTTTCCCATCCACTCATCAAGGTTGCACTTGAAGAGGGTCAGCTAGGTATTCTGTTTGACATGTATGGGAAGTCTATTCCAGAGACAGGGCAGCCTCTGGGAGGCAAACATGTCTCTCCAGCAGGTTTTGTTGATGTCACATATTAGATTTAGGCCTTTCAAGTAGGTAATGCACGAGGAGTTAGACTTATGAATATGGAGCATCTCTAATAGGGCAGGGTCCGATATTGCCTTGTAGGCGAGACACAGATTACCTCTGAGCAATCTGTATGATACCAAGTAGAGTGATAGTGATTTGAGACTGTCCACATAGGACAGATGTTGGAGACCATGGATTCTCTTTGTGAGGTACTTTTGTGGCCTTTACAGTTGGTGCAGGTGTTTGGAGAGGTACACACCAAACGGGGCATTATACTCAATTATTGGCCTAATGAGGGAGGAGTACAGAGAGATAATAACCTCTTTTTTTTCTGGATGCAATCCCTTTACTTATGAGATGAACCAAGTAAAGGGCTTTTCTGACCACTGCTGCTACATGATCAAATGTGAGATTGTTGTCAACTTAAGTACCCAGGTCTCTCACCACAGGTTGTATGCTTAGGGGGTTGCCGTTGATGTGGTAATCAGTAGAGGCTGTGTTTTTGCTGAATGGTATGATAATACATTTTTTTACATTTAACTTTAGGCCATGACTTTGGCACCAGTCATTTATTGCTGTGAGACCCTCTTGAAGTATGTTAACATCTTTTGGGGTGTCAGTGACAGCACCCAACTTACAGTGATCTGCAAACTTTGTCAGCCACAGGCCTTTTGCCTCTGCGTGGACATTTGAGAAGTAGGTGCCAAACAGTAGGGGTCCCAGGACAGATCCCTGAGGAACACCATTAGTGACAGGTCTGCTGTCGGAGGTGGAGGTGCCTGTTTTGATCTTGTGGGTCCTATCAGTGAGCCAGTTGGCCACCCACCTGATGAGATAGGGATTTACGCTAAGCTGTGTTAGCTTTTCGATGATGTCCGAGTGGGGGATTGTGTCAAAGACCTTGACTATGTCTAGGTAAGCTGTATGTACTGACTTTCCCTCATCCATGGCCATGGTGACAGTCTCAAAGAAGTCAGCCAGGTTCAACAGGCAAGATCTGGCCTTGACGAATCTGAACTGGGTGTGGTCAAGTGCTTGGAAATTCCCTATGTCCTTGTTTATGAGATCCATAATAATACACTTCATGGCTTTACAGTCAGACTTATCAAGCTAATGGTGTGATAGTTTCCAGGGTCAGTAGTGGCACCACCTTTTTATCCAAGAGGATGACAATGGCAGTTCTCCACTCTGCTGGAATGAAGCCTGTACTTAGGCTGTGGTTGAATAGGGTCCTCAATGGCAAAGCTAGTTCTTGCTGGAGATGGTGCAGAATACAGCCTGGGATACTATCAGGTCCCATGGAAGTTGTGCTCTTTGCCTTGGATAAGGCCTTTAACACTTGATCTACAGAGATGTGAGGTGCAGGACAAGTATTGGGGATGTCGAATGGGCTTTTGGGGGGGATAGGGGGTGAAGATTCCACTGAATCTGTCTGCTAGCAGGTTGTCTAAGACAACAGGAACAGTATAAGTGGTACCGTTAAGTACTAATTCGGAACAAACCTGGGCTTTGCCATGGAGGTTCCTAATGTAACTGAAGAAGGCTTTGTGGTTTCTCTTTGTTTTGGAGTCTGGTTTCTTCCCATTGCATTTCTGTAAGTTTAGTTTCCAGCATCTTACCTCTTTTTTTTTTAAACGTTATTGACTTGAAGAGAAGTGCTGTCGCCTCACAGTAAGACGTTGTCCTGTTCGATTCTCAGCTAGAGCGTCTTCTGTGTGGAGACATGTGTGAATGGGTGTACCTTCATTGAAGGTTGTGCATCAGAGCTGGCAACTCGGCACGTAAAATTCTACTACCAATCATTAGCGGACCGGAGTTCTGCTGTGGCGACCCCTAACCAGGAAAAGCCGAAAGAGACAACATTGACTTGAAGACAATTTTTTACATCCTTTAGCATCTTTCACTGTCTTTGAAAAAATCTGTTACACAACCAAGCTCTAGTTAGAAGAGCAGGATATACAAATGCGGTTAATATTCCATGATTCTATAATTCAGTACTGTATGGAATAAGTTAATGTCTTGCCCGACTGTTTCTTCATCATTAAACAGATTGTTTGATTTTCTCTCTTCTTTTATTTTTCCGTTTGATATTTACCAGCTGTTTGTTTGATTTTCTCTCTTCTTTTATTTTTCCGTTTTATATTTACCAGCTGTTTGTTTGATTTTCTCTCTTCTTTTATTTTTCCGTTTTATATTTACCAGCTGTTTGTTTGATTTTTTCTCTTCTTTTATTTTTCCATTTTATATTTACCAGCTGTTTGTTTGATTTTCTCTCTTCTTTTATTTTTCCGTTTTATATTTACCAGCTGTTTGTTTGATTTTCTCTCTTCTTTTATTTTTCCGTTTTATATTTACCAGCTGTTTGTTTGATTTTCTCTCTTCTTTTATTTTTCCGTTTTATATTTACCAGCTGTTTATTAGTTTGGTACTAACTGCCATCTCCATTTCCAGACAAAAGCCCAGTTGAAATCACCGAAATATTTAATAAAAACTTTATTGACATTATCCTTAACTTAGTAAATGCAGGCAATACCCCAATCCCCATTAACCCATCCACCATACCTCAAGGCAATATCAGCTCCATACCATCCTTTAACTTTCAACCAGTAGCAACCTCTCAGATACAAACATCATTTGGCAAATTGAAACCAGGCTCCTTATCCGCTGATAATCTCCCCCCAGAATACCTCTCAATTAGTGCTAAGGCAATAAGTTTCCCAGTAAGTATCCTTATAAATAGATCAGTTGCAGAACACACGGTGCCCAGCTCTGGAAAAAAATCAATAATCACCCCACTTCATAAAGGTGGAAACCCTCATGACCTATCTAATTTTAGGCCCATTTCCATACTGTCCCCCTCTATCTAAAATGGATAAATGCATCCGCAAACAACTTGTCGAATATCTAACCAGCAACAACCTACTATCCCTTTCACAATATGGTTTTCGACCATCCCACATTACCATTACTGCCCTAGTCTCCTTCACAAATTTCATCTATAACACCCTAGATAGTAACCTACTTGCATCAGTCCTGTTACTGGATCTTTCAAAAGCATTCAGCACAGTCTCCCACATCAAACTTATCAAGCAACTGCAATCACTAGGATGCTCTGATGCCACCCTAACCTGGTTCACTAGTTACTTGGAAAACGGACAGCAATCTCTAAAATGGCAGTATAACCTCTCTAGCTTTCTCCCAAATAACATAGGAGTGCGCCAGGGGTCAATCGTAGTACCCCTACTATTCAACATTTTTATAAATGACCTACATTTAAGTTCCCTCTGACTGTACAACCATACAATATGCAGATGATTCAGCCATAATCTGTACCTCCAATAACTTCTCTGACCTCCAAATGTTAACAGAAAAGGCCTTTGCATCCATAGAACTCTGGCTAAACCAATCACAGCTATTACTTAACTCTAATAAATCTAAACTACTCATCTTTGCATCTAAACCTGTTCCCACAGACTTTACTATATTCTCCATAAACAAAACCTAAATAGAGTTAGTAAATCAGGCCAAACTGCTAGGCATTACTATTGACAGCAAACTTAGCTTTGACTTGCATATTGATAACGCAGTAAAAAATACTCATTTCAAATTAGGCAAACTTTACAGAAACAAACAATACTCAGACAAATCCACCCAAATAAAACTTTCAAAAAGTCTTCTCCTTCCAACTTTACTATATGGGTCTCCTATCTTCACCAATCTCCACAACTCTCTGCAACACAAACTGCAGTCCTGTTATTATAAGACTGCAAAATTCGGATCAGCCCAACCAAATCGCACCTACCATTGCCAGGCCACTAGAGAACTAAACTGGCTAGAATTTGCATATTACCTACATTACATACAACTTACCTTTGCCCATAAACTCATTTATAAACCCAAGTTTTGCCTTTCCCTGAAAAATATCATTGAACCTTACGTCCCACCCAGATATCTATGCTCAAACAACAAACACCTACTTAAAATATCAAAACCTAGTAAAAGAGCAGGTAGCTGTCTCTATTCCCATTCCATAACTAAGCTGTGGAACGCCCTCCCATCATCAGTTACAGAATTAGACAACATAATCTCCTTTAAAAGAAAACTAAAATAACATCTCACTGATAACCCCAGCTGTACATGCAACACATATCCACAGCCTCCTTAATCTAGCAAAACTGTTTCACATAGCAAATATACTTATGTATGTCATACTGTTACAACATATGAGTTATCCCTAATCTTTAGTATCCTTGTCCACACATCTATAAACTATCTTAACACATTTTCTCTTCTCTGTCACTTTCTGCTTTTATTACTACCATTAAATACGTTGCCTATAATCTACCTTTCCCTACCCCCCCACAAAAAAATTTGAGCTGCATTGTTAAATATTTCTAACTGTATAATTTTCCTACATGCTAATGTTCCATTGTTACTGTATTGTGCCTTTTTACAACATCTGTGCTGTTTGGATAGGTTTCTGTATTATTTCACTTGCTTTATAAGTAATTGTTTCCTTACAAATTCATGTAATGATTTTCATGTAACTTGGAACTTTTCTCCCTGGGCCTCCACTGAAAATGGGTGGACTTTCCCGGCCAACAAATGTCAATAAATTAAAAATAATAATAATGCAGCAACATTATAGCTTGCATGGGTACATTTGTTCTAGTCTGAGAATTCTATCAATTTTTCTAAGTTCTTTTGACAAATATAATAGAATGATTTTTTTTGAATGGAAGAAATTCATAATTATTTTGTCAAGTACTCTAAAGACTGCTGTGTTCTGCCTTCTAGATCTATTAAAAAGATTATTTATTTTATTATTCTGTACTTCTTTATGCAGTGCATCAATTTCATTTTTTGTCTTTCAAGATTTCCATTTATTTTTAACTTCCTTTAGCTTCAGAGATGTTGCTGATTGAAGTTTTTCTGCAATCCGTTACATCTGTTTTCACAGCTTCCATCAGTTTCCAAAGCTTTTTCAAAATGATGATAATCTTATCATCCTGAGAAGATTCCTTGAAAATTTCCAAGGCCACATTTCCTCCTCCTTTTACATGGTTGAAAATATAAGTCTTTTAAAAATTCCACTGTTTTTTATCACAGAATTGAATTTTGACAGGAGAACTACCAGACTATGTTGCCATCATCTTGAAGGTCAGGCTGTGTCTATAAACGTTTTTGAATAGTGTTTTGCTTTATGAAATGTTTGAGTTTATATCAAAGGGTACAAGCTTTTGTTTTACAGCATAGCTGGATAATTTTTGTTTCTCTGCTTTAGTGGGGTACAGAAAATGAAAGCTGTACCTTTTATTTTTAGTTGCTACAGTGGCAGGAATTTTTTGTTTTACTTTCGTTTTGGCTGGACTTTTTCCCCAGTTGACACTTGACATTATTATGAGCATATACTCACTGTTCTCTTCAATCAACATACACATTTTTGAACGTTAATTAGTTTTTATATACACACAGACACCAGCACACACGTGCACTCTCACACGTGTATATATATATATATATATATATATATATATATATATATATATATATATATATATATTATATGTATTAGCTGTTCTTTAATTTTGATTTGTAATGTTTAAATTGTAATTGTTTTAGCTAAAGAAGCTTTAAAACTAAGTATTCCATAATTATTTAGATAAGACTGATCCCTAGATTTAAAATCACTGCAAGAAAGACTCAACCAAGCTAGAATTTCCACTGTGCACTACCTTAAACCTCGTGGAGGCCCAAGGAATTTCATGGGATATTGGCTGCAATTGACCCCCTTAAACTCATACTAGTGTTTTCAGGTAGTCACTCATTCCCTTAATGTATCAGGAAATTTTCTAGGTACTAATGGATGCAAGGAATTAGTCGATTGTGGTATCATAGTTAGCAATTCATTTTATATTAGATGACAGAATCGCACAGACTAGCCAAGATAGGTGAGAATCTACACTTTTAGAGTTTGCTTCATCTTCACTTAATATAATCATGGACCAGGACACACAAAATGCAAAGAAAATGCTGTATAGAAGAAATTTCATACAAGTAATAAGTAAACATAAATAAATAAATAAATAAAAGCAGTCAATGCACATAATTTGAATTAAATATCTGCATGACAAGGGAAGTTGCTGAACTGAAATCCCTAAGAAAAATGCAAAGATTGTCACACACAAAAGACTCACAATGCTGCTTGTCATTTGGCTGTTCCTGTATGTAGATTTATATTTTCAAATGCACTATGCTCACGAATAGAGGAACTTTAAGTTCATTTCTACTGTTCCTTGAATTTAGGAAATGAAAGTAACTGAAATGGTTGTGTCATTAATCAGCCGCATATAAGGCTACAGTATAGTGACTGTCATTAGGAGAGAAGTCTGTGGAAAATCGTTCATCATAGGATGTGTGCTTTTCTGTGTTATTCCTCTAAGTAAGGTGCACTTAGGGAAAATGCAGACTATCTAGTCTGATATATGTAGATTAAGGAATGTGTTACATGCTCTGTATGCATGTGCTGGGTTTCTGTTTGTAGTGCCACAGATATTTTATAAATAAACGATGAAGCATAAAATGAAATCAGCTTTATTGTGTGATTGGCTTAGGGAATGGTGATATCACCAAAAGAACACCGTGGAGGCGTTCTCATCACTCCACCTTCCCTGTGGGATTTATAAACACTATTTATGGTGTAACGGAGCATGACCTCCTTTAAACATTGGAAATATGCAAAATAGTACAACATAAAAAATGCACCTTTTAATTCTGATAAAGAATAAGGGGTTATTCACCATACCATGATATGTCATACATAACAAACTTAGGACAGGGATTCCTATAGTCCCTGTGCATGTGTTTTAGTATATTTTAGACACTTCACAAGGTACACAAGACACTGAGTGTGCATGATTAGATGTTTTGTTTACTTGAGCTGTCAATTATGTGCGATAGCAGGTAGACTGTTTGCTTTCCAGTAAATTAGAGTTGAGATGATGTAGTGGATCCTGGTTCAAGTACTGTGACTGCCCATTATAACAAACTACCATGAGTCCGTTAGTAATTTACAATAATACAAATCTGTTTCCTATTAACAGAATGGCTTAACATACCATTATGGTTAAAGTAGGAGGCATTAGAGCATTTGCTAGTTGTAATAACACCAGATTACAGTCGCTTAGTTGGCCTTTGCAGCATATCTAAGTATATTCAGTGATGCCCTCTTTATTGTTAATACTGTTAGCACTGATTTATGACAGCAGTACTGATAAGAAGGGGGAAAGTATCAGGGTTAGTAACATATGGTCTATGGTTTCTTTAAGTACTTAAGTAAGAGAGTAAGGGTAATGATAGGAGTTAAATTAATGAGTTGGATTTGGCTATTGATCACAGTAAAGGAGACACTAAACATGGATACTGTGTTTCACCTGGTACTAAGAAGGGAAGTGGATTAGATAAGTAAATGAAAGGGCAGGAGTGATGCTCGTCACCTTACATTATGATGTTAAGCAGTGAGGAGTGGTTACTGCTGCAGTAAGTGAAGTAATGAGGAAAGGATTAAGTGGGGAAATGACAGGGAGATGTATCTGTCGGGAGTGGGCATTTGGGTAAGTATTTCAAGCAGTTTTAATCTGAAAACTCTATCCGAGTGCAGAGAGCGCTTTGGGTAGATAGTAGCAGTTGATTTTTGCCCCATAAGGGAACAAGAATAGATGAGGAAAATGCTGTGAGAAAGACAGTAGGATAGGTGAAAGTAGGACTACAAAAATGGTCAGCTTGGGAAGAGGAAAAGAGAAACAGAGACTGGAGAACAGTGCGGAAATAACTGTTGAAAAGATGGGAATTGCTCCACTTTTAAAGGAGTCAAGACTGTGGAAATAACTTGCACTACGATGTCAGCAACTGGGATAGTGGTATCACAAGATATAACTATCAAGAAATGTATTATGACATGCAAATTATGTCCAGAAAAGAAAAAAAAAGTCATAGGAGCATCACACGCTCCCAGTTTAACATTAAAGTAGTTACATAGTTACATTCAGCAGATGATCAAGATTCATTCAACTTTAAAGCAACAATTTGTGTACAATTAAATGATAAGTGTGACTCACAATGAGTAACCCAAATACACATGCAAACAGTGAATGTATAACCACCGAGTAAATACATGAAAAATTAATGTCCTGTTCAGGTGACTTCCAGCGACAGCAGGAAATAGAACAGGAAGCAACTGCCTAAAGTCCCCTAAAATTCGAAACTTTGTTGCAGTATAAGAACAAATCAAAATGAAGAACTCATGAAGATCATGTTTTACTACACAACTGTGTGCCTGCACTCAGCATGTCCTCACAATGTGATAAGCAATTGGTATGATTCAGTAAAATCTCTCTCCCAAGTTCATGTGCCCACACACATGCACAAACACACAGATACACATACAGACACATGAGCATGTACACACACACACACACACACACACACACACACACACACACACACACACACACACACACACACACACACACACACACACACACACACACAGGTACATAGGTGGTTACTGGGCTATTGATCCAAAGGTCTTTATAAGCCTAGCCATGTGTACCCAATATAATTCTAGAGAAACAATATAAAGGATCTTGCCTAAACTCAAGATCTTAATTAGTAATGACTGCCCATATCTTGCAGGGTCATAGGTGACATCCCCAGTAGGAAGTTATGGTTTCCTATCGAGTCATCCAGGCTATGCTTAAACAGGGTTATAGAAGGGCTTTGTTTGATGTGAATTGGTAGCCTATTCCAGAGGAGTGTTATCTTCTGAGAGACATATCTGTCTGTCCAGCAGCTCTCTCTACTCAGCTACCTGTTAATATTGGAGTTCCTCAAGGCTCCATACTGGGCCCTCTCCTGTTCTCTATATTCATCAATGACCTTCACCTAGTAATTCGCCAAGCTACATGCATCCAATACGCAGATGACTCTACACTTATATGCACTGCTTCATCTGTATCTGAACTTCACTCCCTATCGCAAAACACATTTAACTCTGTAGAACTATGGTTTACAAAACGCTGCCTCTTATTAAACCCTAAAAAAACTAAACTTCTCCTTTTCACACCTACCAGTAAATCTCCACCAATAGACTTCTCTGTATCATCCCATGACGGTACAATCATATCCCAAGATCAAACTACCAAACTGCTAGGTATCACCATAGATAATAACCTAAACTTTGATGCCCATATCAACAACATTCTGAAAACTACCAATAAAAAAATAGGCTCTCTTTACAGGATCAAATCCTTCCTCACTCCTGCAACTAGAATTACCATTGCCCACACACACCTTATCTCCACCCTTCTTTATGCCTCACCCATTTTTACCAATCTGTCAAAAAATAACCTTAAAAAACTAGAAAACTCCTGTAATAGCATAGCCAGATATGCCACAGGTAATCCTTACAGAACTCATCACTGTATTAATCTAAAGCATCTTGGATGGCTTGAATTTCAACAGCATCTAAAATATAATCAACTGACCATCGTCCACAAAATACTGTATCAACCTGACAAAACACCCATCCTATCTAATCTTATCCACCCCTATGAGAACCTTAAGTCCCTAAGATCATCACAAAAATCTCTTGTATACATCAACAAATCAAACAATAGAGCTGGAGACCCTCTGTTTTCTATTTCCATTGGAAAAACCTGGAACCTATTTCCCTCTGAACTTACCACACTTCCCTCAACTACTCTGTTTAAAAATAAGCTTAAGCTCTTCCTAAAAACACACTGGATGTGCCCCTGTTCTAAACCGGACTGACCAACTTATCCATTTTTACCTGAATGATTCAAGATACTCATCTCTGAATCTACTTCTTCTCTCTAACTTATTTTGCCTTCTTTTCTCTAAATCTATTTCATATTAAATACTACTATGCTTCCTCTCCTTCACAGTCCTAGCTAGTACGGGATTCATTAAAGTGACTCATATTACTTCTAGATTTATGACCTAACTGCTTCTCCATTTCATTTTCCTTATCTTCCTTTCTTATCTACATCGACACTATTGCTTTTTTCTCTTCTCTCAACTAGTACTCTTTAATAACACTTAAATGTAACTTCTTATTAACTATACTAAGTCTATTGAAATATGTGTAACCTTCGTTATGTACTTGTAAACTTGCAGCCTTCTCTGTTTAAGAAAATGTATATGCATTCTAAATATGTATTTTCTGTAGATGTGAACTTTGTTTAAATTGTGTGGAGCTTTTCTCCCCGGGCCTCTACTGAAAATGGACATATATCCAGCTAGACTAGCCCGGTCAACAAATGTAAAATAAAATAAAATAAATATCACAGGCCAAGTTAAGGTCCCCTGGAGCGGGTGACCCTTGTCACATTTGACTTGCAGATGTGCAGCATTTCCATTAGGTTTGGATCTGAGATTGCTCTGTAGGCCAGGCACAAGTCTCCTGTAAGTAGTCTGTATGCTACTGAGTACAGTGACTGTGTCTTCAGTTTGTCAATGTATAACATGTGCTGGAGACCCTGAATTTTCTTGGTTAGAAATCTGAGGTCTCTCAAGTTGCTGCAGGTGCCTGGTAAGGTACACACCAAGGGGAGCATTGTACTCAATTATTGTCCTGATGAGGGTTGAGTACAGGGATGTTATGACCTCTTTTGCGCTTGAGGCAATGCCTTTGCTAATTTGGTGGGTCACGTAGAATGCCTTCCTTACCACAGTAGACACAGTTTAGGCTACAGTCAACTTGCATTCTCAAGTCTCTCTCTACTGATTTGTTACTTAGGGTATTATTATTTATATGATATTCTAAAGGGATATAATTTTTACTGAAGGGGATGATAATGCATTTTTTAGCAGTGAGTTTGAGTCCATGGCTTTGGTACCAGTCACTGGTTTGTGTAAGCCCTTCTTGAAATATATTGACATTGTTTGAGGATTTAGTGATTGCACCTAATTTGTAGTCATCAGCAAACTTAGTCAGCCACAGCCCCTCTGTCTTGGCCTGAACGTCTGAGACAAATATTCCAAACAATGAGGGTTCAGCACTGACTCCTGTGGAACCCCACTGGTGACAGGTCTGCTGGGTGAGGTAAAGTCTCCAACTTTTACTGAGTGTGATCTGTCGGTGAGCCTGTTAGCAACCCACCTGATGACATAAGGGTTAATATTCAACTGGGAGAGTTTATCAGTGATGCCGGAATGTGGGATTGTGTCAAAGGCCTTGGTTACGTCAAGGTAGGCTGCATGCACAAATTTGCCTCTATGGCTCTGGTGACGTTTTTGAAGAAATGCACCAGGTTTAATAGCCATGATCTACCTTTGACAAAACCAAACTGTGTCAGATGAAGGGTTTGGAGATCATCTATACCCTTATTTATAAAGTCCATGATGATTCATTCCATGGCCTTACAGATAAGGCTGGTTAAGCTTATGGGTCTGTAGTTCCCAGGGTCTTTTGCTGTATCCCCTTTATGAAGAGGGATGATGGTTGCTGTTTTCCATTCAGCAGGGACAAAACCAGTACCCTGGCTGTGGTTGGAAAGAGTACCTAATAGAGTTGTTAACTCATGTTTTATGCCATTTAAAATGTAACTGGGGATGCCATTCTGTCCCACAGAGACTATATTTTTGGCCTTGGAGATAGCATTAATGACTTTCTCTTTGGAGATGCAAGATGGGGGAGATGTAGAGGGAATGCTTTGTAGAATGTTTGGATGGGATGGGGGGTGAAATTTTTGCCAAACTTGTTGGCTAATAGCCTAGCTATTTTTGCAGGATCAGGGTGTGTGATGTGATACCATCCACAGCTAGTTCAGCACACATCTGGGCCCTACCTTTTAGGTTATGGATACAGCTGAAGAATGCCTTATGGTTATTAAATTCTTTTTGAAGTTGCCCTTAGAGAATTTTAGAAGTTGTCTTATTTGTTTTTTCAAGTAGAGAACAGTGTTCTTCCAGTGCTGGGATCTCTCCCTTTTATTCTTAGACAACAATTTATTTCTCTTGTTGTACAACTTAATGCTACATGTCCACCAGGGAGGCTTATCTTTTCTTAAGGATTTTGTTTCGATCCTATCAGGTATAGCTGTGTCAATACATTTGTGTAAGTGTTTGTAAAGGGCATTTGTGTAGACCTTAGTATAGTTGTCAATGCCATGTGTGAGACCAGGAGCTTGGAAATTATTTATGCCATCCCTTAGGAGGGTATAATTGTCTTTGGTGAAATTTTTTAGCCTGATTTTACCTAAGAGGGGTTCAGGTGTTATAGCTACATGAAATGTGACTGATTTGTGATCAGATTTAACTAGTCAGGGTCCTATACTTGTGGTGGTACAATGGCCACCCATGTTAGTGAGGACCAGGTCGAGAATATATTTGCCTCTTGTGAGGTTGCATACTATTTGTTCCAGGGCATTAGTGTTAAAGTCCAGGAACCTTTTTGTGAGCATGTTGGTACTCATATAAGTTTCCCAGTCAATGAAGGGAATAGTTAAAATCGCCCATGACTAGAGTGTTTGATTGTAATTTGATTGACTCAAGTAGTTCCAAATAAGCAGTGTGGGTTTTGTGTTTCATTGAAGGGAGCCTAATGATGACTTGAAGGGGAGGGGGGGTCTTACCCTTAGTTAGTTGAGCATGGAGTAACTCTATGGAGTTTTCCTACCCAACCAGTCTAGAGGTGTATTTATCTTTGATGAAGATAGATACTCCTCCTCCTTTGGATGTTCTTCGTGTTTTACTGTTGCAGTCATCACATTTGGGTTATCTGCCTGTAGGTAGCCCTCAGCCGGCCTGAATACCAGAGTCTTTGGATTTCTGCGTCGGATGCTGTCGCTTCTTCCTTGATGTCAGGTCATCAGGGGTATAAAACATGCAGCCGACGCCATCACATCAGTCTTTCTTGCTGTGCGGTGCCCAAAGCAGAAGCAGTTCGCAAGTGCCGGTCGGCCAACTCCTGAAATTTTCGTTTTCGAGTTTCAAACCCAAAGTCTTCAAAAAAGCTAAGTACCCCGTTGGGGATCCTTTTTCTTGCTCTAACCGATGACAGTAAAAGTTAACATTTGTCTTACCTGTTGAAAGCAAATACCTCATAGAGATTTTCATTCTTACTGCATCCCCTGTTTAGGCCCAGACCACGACGTCCCTCGTTGTCGGTTTTGTGCCTTGTTCAACGCCCGAATTATTCGTCATCGGGCTATTTTTGCAGCTAATTACTTTCATGCTCGTTCTGTGTACTCCAAAATGGCTTTTTCAAGCCATCCGACTACCGATCTTCTGAAAAAACGTAAGGATAAAGACAGAGACAGACCGCATAGTTCCAAAACTGCCGACAATGCTTCCATTAAGCTAGTCGCCAGTCCGCCGGTACTCAGTGAGGTGCTTCCGTAGCCCCTGATACCCACTACTTCTGATTTGCAGGTCTCTACTGAGACCCATTCGAATTCCGGTATGCCGCGAGATGCTTCTTTGACTATAGAACCTGCGGATGTCTCTACCTTGGATGGGTCCAGAGCCGCTGTGCAGGTACTGGCTTCTGAGGGTGTATTCAGGCCTACAGACAATATTAAACTGATGCCATTGTTTTCATCCAGGCCTAAAACTCGCACCACGCCTAGAAAACCGATGACCAAACCGCAGGCTCAGGCTCATATGCCTAAAAAACAAATGCTTAGAATGGCTGAAGACCTCATTACCTTAATTAGGGGAAGCCAGCCTTCCCCTTCTAAGAGACCTAGAACTGATTTTCTTTCTGAGTCTTCTGATCAGCAATCTGATTTTTCTGTTCCTTCTGATTACCAGGATTTGCCCTTATCTACTTATGAGGATTCTGATGCAGATGATTCCATTCCCTCTGCTTCCCCTCCAGAAGATTTTTCTTTTGGTGAAACCTTGCACACTCTTAGAGAGCATTTCTGCTGGGAAAGCCAAGATTACTCTGACTCCAAAAAGAGAATTGGGGAATTCTTACTTCTACCTCAACACAGGCCTTTAGCTATCCCTGCTGTTCTGGGCATTGTAGATGATGCTTTCTTGGAATTTAGCCTTTCTCCAGATACTTTACCTCCAGCTCCCGGAAAACCTGACCGGTATTACAGAGTACCTGACTCTCACAAGTTCCTCTTCAAGAATCCTTCTGCAGATCCAGAGACCATTTCCCAAGGACCAAAAGGCATTAAGGCTACTGCTGCCAAAAATCCTACCCCTTCTGATAGAGATTCTAGAGCCTTGGACAGATGGGGTAGAAGGTATACACTTCTGCTACTTTGGCCATTAGGGCTTTAAATTGCCAGTTTCATATGTTAAAGTATCAGCAGCATGTTATGGGGCTACTTAAACAGAAAATGACATTGATTCCTGACTGTGCTGAACACAAAGAATTACAGGATTTAATGCATTCTGCAGAACAAGTTGGTAAACATACTTTGCAATGTGGTTTTGATGCTTTAGAAGCATTTTGCAGGGCTGCTGTCACTGAGTCTGTACTTAGAAGGCATGCTTGGCTTAAGGAACAAAACTTGCCAGATCATGTAAAAACTAAATTACTAGATGCTCCTTTAAACCAAGACTGCCTTTTTGGCAACAAAGCAGAAGAAGCCCTCAAAAGGATGGAGGAAAAAGCTAAATCTATGCAAACTGTTAAAGATTTCCTACAAATACAGCCTCCCAGATTCAGTAGACATTGGCCTTCAAAGAACTGGTCCTTTTCAGTCCCTTCTAGGCCTTTTCAGTCCAAACCCAGGAACAGCAGACCACCCAGGCTACAGTCTCAGGCTACGAACAGACCTAAGCAGTAGGGGGGGGCTCCCACTTCCAAAGCAGGGAGTAGTAAGCCACCCCCCTATGGGAAAATGGCACAATGACTTAACCTTAACCCTTCCAAGCCCTGCTCTACTACCTGCTCCCTTAGGAGGAAAGCTCGCCCTGCATGCAAAAACTTGGGAACTCATTGCCCGGGACAAATGGGTTTTGAACATAGTTTCCCAAGGATACAGCTTCCACTTCCACACCCTACCAACACCAAATAGTTGGCCAGACCTACCCCCAAATCAGTGGGTGGAGGTCCAACAGCAGGTTCTCTCTCTTCTCAATATCAGGGCTATTCAGCCTGTCCCAGCAGAACAAAGGGGACAAGGTTTTTATTCAAGACTTTGTCTGCTACCCAGAAAAGACAACTCCTGGCGTCCTATCCTGGACCTGTCTATTCTCAACACCTTTCTGGTAGTTCCAAAATTCAAAATGCTAACTCTGCAACAGCTTCTTCCCATGCTAGCCAAGGATGCCTGGCTGGCAACCCTAGACTTAAAGGAAGCTTACCTGCATATCCCAATAAGGGAATCCTGCAGACAATACCTATGCTTCAGGGCAGGCTCCATGCACTATCAGTTCTTTGCACTTCCCTTTGGCTTATCTGCTGCATCCAGGGTATTCACAAAGTGTCTAGCTCCAGCCATTGCAATTTGCAGGCAGAGAAATATTCAAATTTACCCATATTTGGACAATTGTCTGATTCAGGCAGAAAGCCAGGACTTGCTATTACAACACCTGGCATTCGTAAAGAAACTTCTAACCTCACTGAGGTACACCATCAATGAAAAGAAATCTCACCTAGTACCCTGCCAACAGATTGTATTCCTGGGAGCGAGCTTGAACACAACTTCCCAGATGGCATTCCTCAATCCAGAGAAACAAGTTTATTTGATAACCTGCTTCAAACTATTGGCCACAAAACCCCAGCTATCTGCAAGGAAAATACTGCAAGCCCTGGGGTTCATGGCCTCTTGCATTTTACCAATTCCATATGCAAGACTGCATATGAGGAAACTCCAATGGTATCTAAAAAGCCTATGGTGTCAACATTCTCAGGACCTGGAAACAATGATTTCTATCATTCCTTGTATCAAGACAGAGTTCCTTTGGTGGCAGAGGACTACTACCACAGCAAGGGACTCCCTTTCACTGTACCCTCCTGCTGCCCAAACCCTAACAACAGATGCATCAGACTATGCATGGGGGGCTCACATGGCAGGGCAGTGCATTCAGGACAAATAGAACCCAAGACAGATGCACCTGCATATCAATCAAAAAGAAATGTTAACTGTACAGAATGCTCTGACAGCCTTCAAAGACTGTATTCTTCCAGGACAACTATTGGTAAAGGCAGACAACACCACAGTTATGTGGTACATAAACAAGCAGGGGGGAACCCACTTGTACCCTCTCTGCAGATTAGCCATGGTTCTGTGGAACACAGCCTTGAGCTACCAAGTACACCTGCAAGCTCTATTCCTGCCAGGCATATTAAATTCACTGGCAGACGACTTAAGCAGAAATCTCATGGATCCACATGAATGGAAACTAGAACCCAAAATATTCAACCTCTTGAGGAACAAATGGGGGACTCCAGAGGTAGACCTGTTTGCTTCCCCTCAGAACTACCAATCGAACAAATTCTGCACAAGAACTCCCCACAGTCAAGCTTGGAAACTGGATGCCCTATCCTTTACCTGGGAACGCCTCTCTGTTTATGCCTTTCCCCCTCTGCCTCTCCTCTCAAAGTTTCTACTAAAGATCAAACTGGACAAGCCAAGGACAATACTGATTGCACCAGACTGGCCGCGCCAGCGTTGATACCCCCTCTTGCGTAGTATGGCATGGCTACAACCATGGCACCTGCCTCAGACCCCTTCCCTGCTGTCCCAGTAGGCAGGCCAGATTCTGCACCCTCGGCTTCAAACCCTGAACCTTGCAGGCTAATTTCTTAAGCTCTCCCTTAGTATCCCTCAGTAAGCAGGTACTGGATGTCATTCTGGAGGCAAGGAAGCCTAGTACTAGAAAATCATATGCTGAAAAGTTGAAAAGATGCTGTTCCTGGAGCCTGGTTCAGGGGATGGCCACAGCGGTGCCCAGCTTACCTCATATTCTACAGTACTTAACAGAAATGCTCCACAGGGGCCTATCCTTCTCATCAATTAAAATTCACGTCTCTGCCATTTCAGCACATTATTATACTGAGCTACCCCTCTTCTCTCACCCCTTGCTAAAGCAATTCCTTAGAGGGGCCAAAAATCTAAGACCCCCCTGGAGAGCTCCCACTCCAGCCTGGGACCTTAACTTTGTATTGGAAAAGCTCACTCTTCCCCCCTTTGAACCAGCTGCTACAGCAGAGTTGAAATTCCTTTCTTGGAAAACAGACTTCTTTCTAGCCATCACTTCAGCAAGAAGAGTGTCTGAATTACAGGCCCTCATGGCAGTGGAACCCTTCATTATCTTCCATGCGGACAGGGTTTCCCTCAGGACTAATCCTTCCTTTATGCCCAAGGTGGTGTCTTCTGTGGCCCTAAATCAGTCCATTCATTTGCCTACTTTTTTTCCTAATCCACAAAACAAAAGGGAACGAATACTGCACTCTCTGACATACACAGGCAACTTAGATTCTATTTGGACAGGACTAAGCCTATCAGAAAATCTGAGCAGCTGCTAGTTAGTTGCTGCAGGGGCAGAGGGGAAGGTCATTTCAAAGCAAACCATTTCCAAATGGATAGCCCATTGCATTCATTTCTGCTACAAGCATCATGGAAAACCTACCCCACAGGGGATAATATCACATTCCACCAGGGCTGCATCTACCTCTGTGGCATTTCTCAGAGGGGTCCCTACCAGGGACATCCTAGAAGTTTCCACCTGGAGCTCTGTACATACCTTCTCCAAGCATTACCACTTGCCTATCTTTTCTAAATCCAGAGCTGGATTTGCCACTGCACTCTTGCAGGGATTAATAGCTGGCTCTAATGCACTTTAACTTCCTCCTCCCTTCCTTAGCTTTGAGAATCAACCCAAATGTGATGACTGCAACAGTGAAACACGAAGAACATAGTACAGCTGTGTACACTTACCATAAATGCAGATGTTTGAGTGTATTCACTGTTGCAGTCCTGGTTACCCTCCCTCCAGCCCCCTGTCTTCTCTTGGCTCTACCCCTCCTTCTGGTTGGTATACCTATTTTTTTTGTGTATTTGCTTTTTGGTGGAGGTTTACCATACCATTTAATTGCTTCCTATTGTGGGGGCACCTGACATCTGGGGCAAGAAAAACTGATGTAATGGTGTCGGCTGCATGTTTTATACCCCTGACGACCTGATGTCAAGGAAGAAGCGACAGCATCCGATGCAGAAATCTGAAGACTCTGGTATTCAGGCCGGCTGAGGGCTACCTGCAGGCAGATAACCCAAATGTGATGACTGCAACAGTGAATACACTCGAACATCTACATTTATGGTAAGTGTACACAACTGTACTTTCTTGCATGCTCATTTTGTGGTCTGAAAGTGTGGAAGGCATTGTAGCCCTGCAAGGCCGAGGTACTCTCTGCAGCCCTGAACCAAGTTTCTGTGACTGCACAGACATCAACATCCTCCAGGGACAGGAGTGCTTCCAGAGAGTGCAGTTTCTGATTTAAACTCCTAGCTTTTAGCAGCATAATCTTTAATTTATTTGTGAGTGATATTTTCACGTTGGAAATTTTATTCTTGAGACCTTGCCTAAAAAATGCACTATGGAGGAGGGAAGACACACACACACACACACGCACACGCATTGCAACTGCAGCGCATGCTTTAATGGACTCACAGAGATAGCTGACAAATTATAGTATTTGGACTGAGTGACTATAAAGGACAGACAAAACTGAGATATTACTTTCTTCTCTGTCCACCTTGACTAGAGTTAGCAAAATCTTTACCACTGATGGAGTGAAGACTTCCAGTTCTGGATCGATAAAATGCAGTGGGTAAATCTTCTGGATTGCTGCTCTTGGCTAAGTAGAAAATAAAAGGCATATGTTATAAAATAGCATTTAATTCCCCCAATTCCTCCTATCATTCACTGCCCAGCAGTTTTGCTTTAACTGTTATTGATTAATCTCTCATTTCCTATTAGGTTTCCACTCCATTAGAAATATAAAATATAATAAATCTCTCATTTCCTATTAGGTTTTCGGTCCAAGCAACCTGCACTTTATCAACATCTGTCTCTCCTCAGACCTCCTGATGTAGTACACAAACTGTATTTACATGAAGACAGGTGACATTACTCACTACAAGTGGTCACACAGTCTGCAGAACCTTCTGGTGAAAAGCACAGCTACAGCAGTTCCTCTCAACATATTAAACATACTTATACAGTTGACCTCACTGCTACACTGTAGTTTTACCTCTAGTATTACCAGTGTTGTGCTAGTTACTTATACAAGTAATAAGTTAATATTACTAGTTACTTTTCATTGAAAGTAATATGTTACTATTACTTATTACTTTTCTAAAAAAAGTAATATACTACTATTACTAGTTACTAACTAAAGTAATGAGTTACTTTTACATAATTATAGTTTAGCAATTATAATATTGAGATTTACTTACACAAGTAAGCGCATGCATATACGTGTATTATTAAAGTTGTATACACAGTTTTACAATGATGATGAATAGCATTTAACAGTTGAAAAACTCCAGCAGACTAGTGTTTTTAGCTGGGTGGCACAGTGGTGCAGCTGTTAGTGTTGGCACCTCACAGCTAGAGATTTTCTGGTTCAGTTCTCGGCTGGGGTGCCTTCTGTGTGGAAACATCAAAAATCTGTACAAAAGCCCATGAAAAGTAGGTACAACTGGCCAAAAAGTGGGATGCTGATTAACATAAAATCTGCATACATAGTCATGTAACCTTACCCACTCAAATGGGATTGTGTGATAGCAACCTAAAGACTGAAGTCAATAAATAATAATAAATAATGGCAGACATTCAAATTTCAGACTTCATATCCTTCAGAGAATACATAATAATGCAAAACCTGTTATTGTAGCACCTGAGTTTGTATGAGCAATATTTAAAATTTGCCCCTATTTTCGGGCCTTTGTTCCACCATTATTTTTGGCTTTGTCCAGATTTCTTGCTGTGCGAGATTGAGAGATATGACTTACACACACACTTCCCTACTTCCTTGGACTACACAGTGTGGCAAGATACTTTGTTTTGTTGACTCATTCGGTTGACAGTAAACATATTAACATTAAAACAGCAATAAATATTGTGTAAAGGTCACCTTTTGCAGTGGTCACTATAAATTGCAAGCTACATTTCATGCACTTTGGAATTCACCCAAAATAGCAAACGAAATGTGTTGTATAAATCTGTGCTTGAGCTGGTAATAAAATCCTCCAAGATTTTGTTTCCTTACATGAACTGCACACGTAACTTACCAACTTAAAGTGGAAAATGTAGGTTTGCATGAGCATCAAAGCAACACAAAGAAATAACTTGTAGAAGGTGGTCAAGGTAGTGAAAGAAAGATGACCACTAAAGCCACCCACCCCTCTTCTTCGGATAAAGTACATGAAGGCATTAAGTAACTTTTTTAATCAAATAATAGTTTGTTGATTATGAAAACTAAAACATAAAAGGATTTTGGGTACTAATATAAATGGACTTGTTAATAGCATTTATGCTGTACTTTTGCAGTATGTTACTGTTACAAAGTAAGGAAGGTCACGTGCAGTTGCCAGTTGTCTTGAAACCTGCCTGTGTGATGCTGCATTATAAATATGCACTGATTTGCGTGCAGCCTGCGGGTTGTGACAATAAGAATAAAAAGTTCCAAGTGATGGCATTTATTCGTGCAGTTAGTCTAGCCTTCAGCTGTAAATGCCACTTTATGTACCCAACTTGCAAGCATTGGATCACAAAGACAAAATTCTGAAATCTGCACTGACTGGTGCCCAAAGCTGCAAAAAGTAATTAACTATCTCTGTCATATGTTTATTGTACAGCTATGTGCTTCCTATATTGTTTATTTCCCAGCTTTCTCCATTAGTCCTACAACTATTAGCAATGTACATCATCACAATTTGAAACTCCTGCATTCACATATTTATTAAAAATGCAAAACTCTGCCATTTAAAACTTGCATAACTCTTTTCACTACATAATAGTATAGTAGAACAAAATCTTTTGGAGCCATAATGATGGTCATGTTATCACATATTATATTATATATATTATTTTTCCACTGGGAAGGTACCTTCGGTGTTACTCTATCACTTCAAAACTGATCAAATGGAAACTTGACACAAAACAAACATAAAATACCTGCTGCAAATGTTGGCAGAAGTAACGGAGTTTATATGTGCAAATAATTGTAATTTGATACGTTCCTGCACGCGTGCACACACACACACACACACACACACACACACACACACACACACACACACACACACACACACACACACACACCATGCACCACACATTCTACTACATCTGACATGATTTACAGTCCTCACTGTCTTGCATTACTTTCAGGGTGAAATTGAACTGTTTTGGTGACCAGCTGGGCTCGGTCATGGTGCCAAAACTAATACGAGCTTTTAAGTCTCAATAAAGCTAGACATTATTTAAAAAAAAAAAGGTTTGCTTGATGGAGTCAACCTATGTTGTTTACTTTTGGTATATCTCAAAGTTTCAGCATTAACACACACAGACCATTTACATTAATACAAATAACATCCCCATACCTCTCAACCTCTCAGTGCAAGACATCTGGACAACACCCAACAAAATGGGGGGAACAAAGGCCCACAAATAGTGACATATTTTAAATGCTGCTCTTATAAACCTAAAAAGTTGCTAGAATAACAGGGTTTGTGTCAACATACATTTTACTGAAGGATTTGAAGTCAGAAAGTCAAATTAATGTAATTATATAGTGACTGCAATCCTCAGATCATCCAAGTGATGTGCCAGAAAATCACAACTTTTATGAGGAACAGACCAAAAATATGAGCCATACTCTGGACAGTTGAGAGGTAACATTCCATACACAACTTGAAAAGAAATCAACATTATCCCATTTTGCAAACCTTGAAAAAGAACAAAAACAATGTTTGATATATAAACGCAGCAGTACATTCTAGCGACCAAGTCTACATTTTCAGAATAAGCTGCAGCCATCTACATTGTACATAGAGTATGTGTGTGTATACATACATACACACACATATATATATATATATATATCGGTTTACTTTCATATTTTCGTAATGGACAATATCAATCGTGCATTTGCGCGAACCAAATGCGCGAAATTCAAACTTCGACATTCTCAGAAGTTTGAAAGTCAGCAAAATTGAACAGCTGATTTGCTGAATTTCGAACTAAAATGTCGAAGACACATCATAATGCAGGGGGCAAGCCCCCCTGCACCCCCCATGTGGGGGGCTCCGCCCCCACACCCCCCTACTTTAATATATATATATAGAGCTGCGGTGGTGCAGTGGTAGGGTTGTTGCCTCACAGCAAGAGGTTCTCCCGTTCGATTCTCAGCTGGAGTGCCTTCTGTGTGGAGTCTGCATGTCCTCCCCGCGGTCGAGTGGCGTTCAAGAGACATGCGTAGAATGGGTGTGCCTTCATTGAAGGTTGGGCGTCGAGATGGCACCTTGGCACCCGTAAAAAAAATCTACTGCCAATCATTAGCGGACCGGAGGTCCGCTGTGGCGACCCCTAACCAGGAAAAGCCGAAAGAAGAAGAAGAACAACAACAGCAACAACATATATATATATATATATATATATATATATATATATATATATATACACACACACACACACACACACACACACACACACACACACACACACACGTATGTGTGGACACACATCACATACATAAACACGCACACACATGCATATACATTTTCAGAATAAGCTGCAGCCATCTATATTGTATGTATATGTATGTAAGTATATATACATACACGTATATATATATATATATATATATATATATATATATATATATATATATAGACACACACACACACATACATACATACAGGTGTGTATATATGTACAATATAGATGGTTGGAACTTATTTTGAAAATGTATATATATGTGTGTGTGTGTGTGTGTATATACATATATATATATATATATATATATATATACAAAAAATAACTTGTCAGTATTAATGCAGTTGTTTGATCAGAGGAGTACTTGAAATCTGTCTGTCTTTATTGCAGTATTATGTGTCTTTCAGCTTTCAGAGCTGTAAAACATTTCACAGTCCTACAGTTTGTGTTCTCTTTGTAACTGGTAGCACATCAGAGCAGCTAAAGCTCCCATGTATTGCAAAGAATTATGATTGGATTTCTCAGCCATTATCAGCATATCATTTGTTCTTGAAACGGGTGTTATTTTATAATATCTAACTGTGCTATTTTGCTATTTATAACTGCCAGTGGCTCACTTTGTAACTATGGTTCTTAAATTATATACTGATATACAAAAGCCAACATTGTATCGTCAGCATCAGTTTTCAGAATGACAATCAACTCAACCCTTCTGAGGCAAATCCCATTCAAACAAATTTTAAGTGAAGTTTCTAAAAAGAAGTATACAGTCCTGTTACAATACTGCAAGATCAAACATCAGAATTTTTAATTTCATCCATATTTCTTCTCCACTTCAAAGCCCTGTGATGATGGTTTGTTTTTCTCCATATTCTGAGACTTGCATTGTACAGCATGTTTAAAACAAATTTTAAGCATTAAGCAGCTGTGTGTAACTGGGTGCCTTATTATAAACATACCCAGCACATTGAGGCACACCGTTTAGCATCATAAGTAATGTCCAGTTAAAGTTAAGTCCAATTGTTTTGTAGTACTGTAGCCCAGAGCAGAGAAAAAATATCCTTGGAGCATGGCAGCATGCTTATGTTGCAATTGATCACAGAAAACCAGCAGTTTCAAAGCAACACCTACACTTGCAGAATGGATTGATAAAAACACACGCATTTGCCACTTAACTTTTCAGTTTTTGTGATTGTGAAAATGCTACAGTATTAGGCTAAATTCTATAATTTTAACACAGTCACTCAAACCCATGTTTTGAAGGCTGGTGACACTACACCAGGTTATAAGAAGGTTCTGTGAGTCAGCAAACATCTTGGCACAGTACAAAGTTAAATCTCAGCCAGTTCTCAGACTAGGAGGTGATTTCATCTGTAGTGCAGGCCTTGTACAATGCATGACAATAGACATCCCCTTATACATGTGTACAATACATTACAGCACACAACCTGTAGGCAGATGCTGCTCAGCAGTTTCTCTCTTACCATGGTATTTGCCTTTTGGCTAAAGCCTTTACTGCCCGCATGTCTTTGGAGCTAGTCTGTATTCCTAGACTTATCAAAAGCTTTTGTTGCTGTCTTCTGCCAGAAACTCTTGCATAAACTCTCATCCTTAGGGCTTACCAGCTCTCCAGTGCAGTGGTTCCACAGCTACCTTTCAAACAGAGCATAAGCAGTGAATTCGAAGAATGACTCCACTCTAATCTGCTCTGCCAAATCTCTCTCTCTAGACTTTAAGACCTTACACAATAATCCTTCTTATCAATTGAAATGGGACTAAATAGCTCACAACTATTTCTAACCCCCCCCCCCAATAAATGACTGCTCTATAGCCCAAAACACCCCAAAAACAACACTTTTCAGTATCGTCTCTGCCAGGAAACCCAAGACAGAACAAGCAAACCACACAAAGTTGCTGTGTTCCATCATAGATGAAGAGTTGAAATTTGACAACCATGTATAACGCATGGTTAAAAAAATGATAAAAAACTAGGTAATTTATGCAAAGTAAAAATATACCTCGGTGACATAGCTATAAGATGTATAGCATTTACTTTCTTACTGCCAGCTCTCCTCTATGTTGCTTCAGTCTTCACCAACCTTCAGGCCTCACAGCTCTCCAAATTTGAGAAATGTTATAATAAAATAGTCAAATTTGTTGTACACTATAATGATAGAAGACACCACTGCCTAGCCCTCAGGGAATTAAACTGGTTGCAACTAGCACACCACCTAGTTCTTTCTCAGCTAAGTACAATTCACAGACTTCTCTGTATGCCAGAAAATTAACCAGCCTTTCGCACCATAATACAACACCATTCCCCCAATAGAATTTTATGCTGTAGAGAAAAATCACTACTCACTATAACCAAATGATCTATTACTGCAGGCCAGTCTGTATATTCAAACAAGTGTAACTAAACTATAGTACCCCCCTCACTAGCACTGAAATCTTTTCAGAATGCAAACCCATTTAAAACACAACTAAGACTCCACCTATCAGATCAATGGCTGTGGTCCCGTATGTCTCAGGGATAAAAGTCACGGTTATCTTCAGTTTGCTGCATCTTTAAAGCATTTCTCTTCACTCAGAATCTTATGTCCCACAACCACTCTTCACCAATACCTGAATAGTTTTACCAGCATCTCCCAGCCATATATATATATATATATATATATATATATATATAGTTTTGTGATACTACTTACCCCACCTGTATACTTCTAATATCAACCTTATGATAACCATATACATAATTGTCTCTGAGCATGATTTATACCCCACCTCTTTACTACAATATTAACATTTTCTGCCCTAACTAGTTCTTTCCCTCCCCTCCAATTTCTAAGTACTAATCATATAATCTATTATCTATCCGACAAACTCAGTAATTCATATGCTAAATGTTCAACATCTATTAATTTGTATTTGTTATACTGTGCCAGTCGTCTTTATTTCTTATGAATGTAATGTAATTACCAAATGTATGTATAATTGTAAATGTACATTATTTAATGACTATCCATCTATATTACTGAATGTCTGTTTAAAATGCTGTAATATGTTTGAGCTTTTCCTCCTAGGCCTCTACTGAAAAGGGTTATCTTGACTAAGCCAAGTCGGGTAAACCCTGTGAACAAAAACAAAATAACATAAAAAAAAAAATGAAAAATAAATGTTTCTCTCATTGCATTTTTGGTTACCTTTTTTCATATATTAAGTATGAATCACTTAATACAATAACCATATTTTAAATAGTTCTTCATATATTCTAATCTGTGCCTTTTCAAACTTACACTGACCATCTTTATAGCTGGTTATTGATGATTGTATTCCTCGTGCTGTCTGTCTTTCTCTATCCAGACCTTTCTAATCATCTCATTATAGCATAACTTCATCAAAAAGCAAAATCAAAATCTGAAACAGCACAACGCTATACTATGTGGGCCTACAAGAACTGGTATGGAGGAAGCAACAGTGTTACAGGATGTTACATTATGCTTAGAAACGAAGAAAACTGCAGAACAAAGTAGGAAATGATACCTGCCAGAAACTAAGCTACCATATTAAAACAAGTAATCAGTGTATGTAAGATAATATACAATGTAGCATTTATGTAGCAAAGAACTACCAAGTTTGTCACGGTGGTCTAGGTTCAGAAAGTTGACCGTCATATTTATTCAGCTATAAATCAATAAACCAAAAGGCTTATATGGAGCAATAGACAGTACAGGTGGAGAATCCAGGAGAATCTGAGAGGGGTGATCACCACTAGCTCAAAGCTTCCTTCTCTTAGTGTATTCTTTCTATACTGGTTTGAATTTCTTTATCCTCTTATGGCCATCCAACTAGCATTTACGCACAAGCTCCTGTATCATTCCAACTGTCCTTCCTTAAATAGTATTTTTATGGTTTAATTTCTCCAAGTCTTCTGGATTTCTAATACCATGATGGAAATGGACACCATTCCTAAGTCAAAGTGGAATTAAAATTTGTGAAATTAGTATTGTTTTAATCTTTGATGTTAGCCAAAAGTGCTCTTTGCAGAACCCACAATGTGCTCAAAACTGACTCTTTCTGTAATTCATATGGAGTTACATAAATTGATAGCATATCTAAATAAGACTGTCAATTCTTTTTTTATGAGACCCATTGCTTCTTCTACTACTGGAACTGTCTGGGCATCCTTCTTCCACATTGCCCTTGCTTCTGCCAACAAATCCTAGTATTTTATGACTTTGTGTCTCTCTGTGTGTGTAAGACACTATAATCAATGGGTGTAGCAATTTCTGTGATCAGTGCTACTTTTGTCTTCTTTTCATGGGCTACTATATTTGGTTTTCTTGCATATGTTTTCTGAACTGTTGGTAATGGGTATTCCCATGGGATATAAACTTCATCATTCTATATATAATCTTGCATCTTACCCTGTTATAATATAGCTATAGAGAACCCACTCTAATAATATTTTTAATTTTATCTCTCTAGCCATAATATTTGAAAAGCTTATAACTACAAAATATTGCTTGTACCACAACACAACAAATGGTTGTATGTATTAGACGTGTGATTCCTGTAAAAGATATTCTAACTGCTTGTACTAAGAACTGTCTGATATTTTCTAACGTTTTTGCCTAATTTCTATGTAAATACCATTGTTCATATCTGCTTGTTTATGTATGTTTCACTGTTCACTGAAGCTTTTCTCCCCGGGCCTCTGCTGAAAATGGATATATGCCTAGTCAGCCTTTCCCGGTCAACAAATGTAAAATAAATAGTAATAAATAAATGCTTTGTGGCTCATGTTTCCAATGCTTCTCAGCTACTTAATATTGTAATTTTGAAAAATCCCCAATACAACAGTATTCAGATCTTCAGCCATTACTGTCTGGCACCCAGAAATAAGATGTACAACTACTTCTAGTTCTTTTTTACAGAACCTGCATTTGTCTGTTTCTCCAACATGTTCAATGGAGTTTGTAAACCAATATATTTGTAGTCCACTATCGTGGGCTGCTAATATTAACTTTTCATCTTTTTGGTTTAAATTTACCTCTCCTTAGCCATTCCTGTGCCAGATCCTGATCGACATGAGGTTGTTCCAGGAGTTTTCTGTATTTGCAACTATATGTATGCCTTTTCCACATTTCTTGCCTCATCTGATCCTTCTTGTATTCTTTCTTTAGTTTTTTGGAATATTCAGTTACTGCCTAATTTTTATCTACTTTTGGTTTAGCTTCCATTCTCACTTAATACCAATATGCTTCTGCCAAGCTAAGCAGGAAAGTCATCTTAGATTTGTTCTCTTCATTTTTCAAAACTTTCACTATGCTTAGATCTGGTGAGGTCAATAGATATGTATGCATTCCTACAATTGAAGCTCTATACATGTTGTGTCAAAGGGGAATACTGCCACCACAGCTATCTGGAATTTTGTAAATAATTATATGCCATTTGTGAATATCAACATGATTTAGATAAGATGCTTGTGTTACAAATGTATTAGTACTGTATGTCGTGTTTATCAAACTGTGAGTACAGAAGTGTGTGTTAAAAAGGTATTTTATAAAATGCTTGTGCTTAAAATGTAACCAGTGTGCCCTAATGGAAAAGAACAGAAATGTACATTCACTATTGTAACTGTTTAAATGTATATATTTTAACACTGGAAACTGGAATACAGGAAGTTAACTTCAGAAAAATAGCTGAAATTAAATGACTTTATAGGCTAGGCCAGAGACACAGAGTCCATGCTAAGAAGCTTTCTGTATTGCCTTCAGAGTGAACTAATTACTAGTTTGGAAAACACGAAGGAATGTGTTTGTTTTATGACTTCCAGCATCTGCCAAAGATCCAAGGTCTATGTGTTTTCACGGGTAGATGCTAAATACTGCCAAGCTTCCAGCAGTGGGGGTTTCACCTGGGCTAGTCAGATGACAAAAAATGATGTCATTCTACAAGTTATCCTAGGAGTAATATTTGAGATATTAATTTGAGAGGTCTCTTGGAGAGACAGTGCATTCTATCTTTGACCTACCAACAGCTGGAAGATCCATTCACAACATCTGCCTTGCTCTTAAGTAACTTAACTACGTTATAGTCATTCTCTTAGATTCAGTCAGGAATATAGTGAAGCTTAGTTTAGATATTTTTCTTTATTTATTTGAGACTGTCCTGCAACGTTGTTTTAAATATTTCTTGTGGTTTTGAACTCTGATATCACTGTGAATATATATACTGAGTACTTTCTTGTTCTTTTATTTATTATTAAATATATTTAAACCTTTCATTGTGGCTTATCTGTGTAAAGATATTTAAGCTTTGAGAGTACTTACATATTTATTTGGTGGCACTCTGTGGGCCACACCTAACAGCCTTGCTCTTGGTCAAACTACCATTTGTATTAATATTAATATTACACAGTAAGATTGGATACCCTTTGTTAAGGGTCTAAAAGTAGCTGATAAGGAGTTGGCTGATGGCAGTGATAACTACCTTATAGTCTGGGCAAAAAGGGGACATAGCTAGCAGACCTTTGCCAGCCATTCTCAGGTGTGTGTGTGTGTGTGTGTGCACGCGTGTGAGTGAGCTACTTGGACAGGGACACAAAGCACTGGCTGGACAGAGAGGGTGATTGCAGGTCTTGGCTTGGTCATTCAGCTGAGATCTCAACTCTATAGCTGTGCCATTGGGGAGTCTTATTGGAGATCTGGAGAAAGAGGGAGAAACCAGCCCCAGACTGAGGGTCATCACACATGTAATCAATTTTGAGAAGGTCCATACCTCCTTCAGAATGAGGAATGTATAATCTTGGTATACACACTGATTTTTATATATCATTTGATAAGTGTGAAACATTTTTCCTGTCCAGTTGATATAATACCTTTTGAGGCTAGTCAGTCACCCGAAAACCTTAAGTTAGAACAGGAAGATCAAATTGGATTATAGCTTGGACTTGGTTTCTAGTTGTTGGGGCTGTTTTCAGCATTCATTTTAGTCTTCTAAAACATTCCTTACCGAGTTTTGTTCACATTTGTTCCTGTTTTATTGTCCATCCTTCATTAATTCCCAAATATTATACACTTCCTCCTGCTCAAGTTCCTTTATATCACATTCCTGTCCCAAGCTATTTTCTTTGTGCTGCAGTTTTCCTGCTTTAAATGTTGATTTTGCACATTTATCAAGACCAAATGTTACTCTTACATCATCTGAGAACGTTTGATCACTTCCAGTTGTGCTTTTCACCTCCCCAGCTGATGAACTATACAGTTTTAAGTCATTCACACAAAAAGAAGATGAGAAGTCTTTACACTTTGTTGTTGTCTGGGAGCCAAATTGTAGCCATGGCCTGATCTGCTAAGTAGATCGTTGAATGGGTTAAGGGCAAGACAAATGAGCGGTGGTGACAGTCACCCGGGGATATCCCCGGGATAATAATTTGTCCTTTATCATGGTTTAGCTACAAAGTCGTTTGCTACTGTTTCATGGTCATTGTAATCTAATTGATCAATGTAGATATCTTATACATCTGCATGTACTCCTTTATACATGAATGTGGAATGCTTTCAAATGCTTTTTGTAATTTATCTATGCCATACTTATATTCTTCCCCCTTTTACAATTTTCCATTATGACTTTAACAAATAACTCTCTGTTCCATATTACCTTCTTTTGTAACCCTTCTGTTCTATTGCCATGATTAAGCTTTATTCTAAATGACTATAAACTCCATCAGTGTTAATTCCAGTGTATAGTTTATGCATCACTGGAGGGAAGGTTATTGGTCTATAATTTTTAAGATAGCTTGCAGGTTCACCCTTAAGGAGGAGTATGATTTTTTTCTGTTGCTAACCAGGCTGGTGTCTGTCTAGGGTATGCATAGAAGTTTTTCTTGCTCAGGGCTAAATCTTTGTATAAAGATGTTAATACTTTTAGCCAGAAGTTAGGTACTGTAGCTGGGCCTGGAATTTTCCAGGTAGGAGCTTTTTTTTAATTTTGTTTAAATTTCTCTGGCCATTACTTCATCCCATTTCATATCCTGTACATTTAAACTTTTTAATGTTTCTTTTACTTTTAGCCATTCAGCATCTTCATGTTCCCCAGGGTATTCATAGATATTTCTCTAAATTGTGTCTATTTTTTTCTTTTTTGGTGGTGTTCTATTCCTTTTGCTTTGTTTCCCAATTCTCTATAAAACTTTTTTGGGTCAGCAATGAATTGCTTATTTTGTACTTTCCTTTATATTTTTCTTCATATCTTAGTTTTTCTACCTGTGCTGATATCTTTAGTTTATTATTTGTGATAGTACATGATAGATCTGTTTTGATACTGCTCATTGCTTTTATCACATCTGTCTTTCTAAGTCTTTTTGTTGATCTGTTCCCTCTTCTATACATTTTTAACAGTGACACTTCGTGTCTTAATAGCTTTATAGCTTTCTCTAATCGATACTTCCATGATGGCATTAGATTTCTTCCCTTCCTTTCTCTTATTGTCATGTAATTTTGCAGTAAGACTTTATCGGTTATTAATTTAGCTGCACATTAATATAACCTATTTAATTATGTTGTATCACATGAATTTCTGTTAATAGTTTTGATTACTGTGTTTACTTATTTTATCAGATTTCTAACATTCTGGGTCATATTGACTTTCTGTAATCTATTTCTTTCATCGATCTTAATATGTCTATCCATCTCTGTTTAATCAAGCAACTCTGCCCTTAGAGCTTTTTCTTGTAAACTAGGGGAACATTCTTTATTGTTACTTGTGTATGTCTGAAGAAGGTTGAGGAATACCCTCGACCGAAAGCGCTTACAAACAATAAATCAGTCCGTGCTCATCTGCTTGGATCGTTTCCACATTTTCTTTTTCTTTTTAGTTGAGTTTTTGTGGTTTTACTGGAACATTCTTTATTGTCTTGTTTCCTGCAAGTATTCTACGGAAAGTTCCACAGTATCTTCATGTGACATATTCTCTTCAGCTACATCCTGTGTCATCTGTTGCTGTTTCATATGGGAACTGATTTACCTGTCACTCCCCAACACTGACTGCATCAGAACTGCCACTGTTTTCTGCTCCTTTCTTTGCTGTGCATCTCCAACTGAACTTCTCTACTGGCTTCCCACTAAAGGTTCCAGAGTATCTTCATGTGGCAACTGATCAGATGCTTCCTGTTCCATCTGTTTCTCCTTAATTTGGGCACTCATTGCTCCACTGTGCAGTTTGATTTTCTACCCTAAATGTTTTACTTTACAGTTAATCCATAAACTTCAGCTCCTATTTCTTTAACTGCTCCATTACCAATCCTGTTTTTCTACTTTTCCCTACTGCAAAAATGTTCCACGTTTGGATGCCTTTGCCTGTATTTCACTTCAAATATCTCTGGTGCTACTTTTTTTATTGATTTGTTTTGCTTTCTCCTTTGTGTAAATATCGTACCATATTAAATCTCTTTTTCTTCCCCCATGGGGGGAGGGATGGCATAATGGTTAAGGTGTTTACCTTACAGACACAAGGTACAAGGTTTGATTTTCATATGGGGTAATTGGCTAGGCTTAAAATAGCCCACAAAGGCACTTAGCCTAGTACTAATCTATGAACCTATGAACGTATTTCTTCTTCAGATGTCTCCAGCTCCACCCTTTTCTCTTTATTTTGGGACTCATTGTTCCATCATGCTGTGACATAGCCTGTTCGACTTTCTACACTAAATCCTTCACTTCACATGTATTCCATAACTTCAACTTCTATTTTAACTTTTACTTTACTAATCTTCTGCTCTGCATTCTCCCTTTCTGATCTTATATTTTATGTTGTGAATTTTCCACATCTGGGTGCCTTTACCTGTATTTCTCATCAAATACCTTTGGAGCTGCTTTTTTATTGATTGGTTTGACTTTCTGTTTTGCATAGATATTGCACCATATCAGATCTCTCTTACTATCCCATGTCCATGTTTCTTTTTATACCTTTCAATAATCTCGAGGTTTTGTTCTTTATATTTTTGCACTTTCTCAGTGGCTTCTTTATTTCAAAATTGCCCAAGGCTTCTTGGTCTATGTAATGTTTTTCATGAATTTGTTATATTACTGAACACAAATTTACATTTGAAGCTTTTGACAGTTTTTCTTGTGCAAGTGTTTTTGTTTCTTCTAATTTCTCTCTTAATCATTTTGACTATCTTCTATTCAGAAATTCTGGGCTTCTTGCAAAATAGTAGCAGTAAATATTTTCTTTCTTATCCTCAATAGTCTACTCTATCTTCTTTATGGCTCTAATTTTGCCCTGTCAGTTTTTTTGTGGACTACCATTTCCTTGTACAATGGGGGAGGGGGGCATCTTCTGCCAGAGCCTTGAGTAACCCCACTGTAGGAATGCTTTGTTATCTTGAGGATTCTACACTGTCTTTTTTTTTCCAGTCCTGGCATCAGTGCACCTACCAGGATTGAGCACATCTTTATCCTGGGACTTGTCCACACAGCTGTCTTTTCTATTTTTAACTGACGTCTGTCTGTCCAATATATATAGCTATGTAAAATATAGTCTGTATATCAATGCTGTCTTGGTGAGATTTTGTAAAAGCAGGGTCTACCTCCTGCAGGTACTCACCCAGACCTGAGGATGAATATGGTTCCAGCCATACTACTCTCCTTTGCTGGCTGATTTTATCATCTGTCCATTCTGACCCCATTAAAATAGGGCATCTCCCATGTGACCTTAGTTAATCTATTGATAATTTTGTAAATATACCTAAATCTAAAATTTGAGATTGCTATAGGAAAAGTATCATACATGTTTCTACATAACCTGGGATATATTCCAACAAAGATACCATTCAGAACTGAGCTGAAAAGTTACCCTTAGGGCTGTGGCCTCACATGACTGCCCTGCCTTAGTCTTACCACCCTCACGCTGCCAACCATTGAACTCATCCCTCTATCTGTCATTTCAGTCTTGCTATGCTCTGCCCATCACATAGTTCAGATTTACCGAAACAATTGTCATGTGTGTGTGTGTGTGTGTGTGTGTGTGTGTGTGTGTGTGTGTGTGTGTGTGTGTGTCACATGGCTGAGAGTTACTGAAACAATTATGTATGTGTGTCACATGGCTGAGAGTTACTGAAACAGTTATCTATGTGTGAGACATGCTACCCCCCCCATTTCTTCTCTACAATCTCAGCTGTTGATAGTTTTTTCTATAGTTTCTTTTCACCGATATCTTATATATCTAGTTTGTGAATGTTTTCTTTTGTGAGACACTACAATTATGATTGGGTTAAATGTTTACTAGCAGGTTTAAAATGTGTGCACTATGTATTGTATGGAGAATAGTCTTCCCTTAGACTCCTACGAAAATGGGTTCACCCAGCTGAGCATCCCTACTTGACTGCAAGTAAGTAAATAAATGTATTTGCCTATTTTAGATCAAATGGTTTATCACAGAAAAAAAAAATAATACAGTATATATATATATATATATATAGAGATCTACTTCATATGGTTGACATTTTAGAATGTTGACATTCATATGGCTGAGACCATATGATTGACATTCAAAATGTTGACCATAGAATAAAAAACACAAAAAAAATTACCTTCATGCTGCTAGCAGCCCCCCTGCACCCCCCACACCCCCCAGAACTTAAATATACCATCTCTGAGATCGCACTACAGTGCGGATGATGGAAATCTTTCCATTCTGCACTGTACGAAGATGCTGGTTCCGCATGGTCGACATTTAGAATGTTGATCATATGGTCTCGGCCATATGAATGTCAACATTCTGAAATGTCGACCATGTGAAAGGAACCTATATATATATATATATATATATATATATATATATATATATATATATATATATATACTACTGCGGTGGTGGTGCTGCAGTAGCGTTGTCGCCTCACAGCAAGACGTTGTCTCGTTCGATTCTCAGCTAAAGCGTCTTGTGTGTGGAGACATGCTTGAATGGGTGTATCTTTGTTGAAGGTTGTGCGTCAGAGCTGGCAACTCGGCACATAAAAATCTGCTGCCAATCATTAGTGGACCGGAGTTCTGCTGTGGCAACCCCTAACCGGGAAAAGCCGAAAGACGCAAAAAAAAAAAAAAAAAAAAAATATATATATATATATATATAAATATAGATATATAGATATACGTTTTTTTTCCTCTCACTAAAGTAATATGCTGTGTAGCAAGGCTAAATTATATATTTGTTGTAATAATACTGTATATTGGATTGACATATTTCAGCCAGCATGCTTACAGACTTACCTACGTATGTATTTACAAATGAATAGACAAGCACATATACATAAATGCATACATGTATACCTACGTCTGCATACATTTAAAATTGCATACATATTTTCTTCTTGTTTATTCATTGTCAAATATAAAACAAGTAAGCAGCACAAATGCATACCTTGGAGTTCAGATGGGCAAACAATTCCTTTTTCTGCTGTAGCTGGAACTGGTGGTAGGTATTCACCTGCCACATTGCATCCTGTGGAAAGGTGATTTAAAGTTAGAGAATTTTGATGTTGTTCTATTCAGTATATTTTAATAATATTTATAATGGCTGTAGTCATCATGGTTAGGGATCTGCTTTAGTCATGGGAACACTGAGAAAATTGTAGTGATGTGATATTCAAATGCAGAAATCACAATAAAAGTAAACAGAATTTACCTTTCCATTATGTATGATTATACTATACCATTAAATGGCTATAACTTGCTGTGGAATGCATGTCACATGATCATTTGCTGAAAGGGACTCTATTTTTCAGTAAAGCCCTAAGTATCAAAAACAAGCTTCAAAACAATGAGTGCCAAAGCAAAACCAAAACTTCCAAGGAATGCATAGATGAACAACTCAATAACTTGGCAATTAAAAATAGTAATACATTTCATCACAAAACCTAGAATTTAAGTGCATCTGGTACCAAAATTAGACTTCTCAGTAAGTACCTATCAAATTAAAGTGCATGTTTTAAAGCCATCACCCCCCCCCCCCATTTGAATGACAGGGTGGCAGTTAATGTTTTATATTTAAGATCTTTTACATTATAAAGTTTTAATGATATAATTTATTTTATTTAAGTTACTTTGTATTATAATGTTGTACTGATGTTAGAATTCATTCTATGACATTTTTGAAGTTGTTAATTTGGATACTACTTTCAAAAGGACTATCTGCACATTACTAATATTTTTACACCATGATTGAGGGCATTTTAAAATATGCACTTTAGCTTGATAGGTACTTTCTGAAGAAATCTAATGCCTGTAGCAAATGAACGTGCTTAAAGTATTTTGTCATGCTTTCATGACTTACCTGGTTACACCACTATATGTGGTGTATAAAGTGTTGAAGTGCATCCTTATTATACTGGCAAATTTTTTCAGGCATAAAAGAACTTAGTAAAATTCATTTTCCCCCATGCTAATGAGACTGAGGTGTAACACTGATCTTTAACCTCAGTGACATCAATTGAGAAGAAAACATGAGAGGTGTCCATAGACTTTAATGGATGCAAATTGCACATGCACAGTGTGGTGTCCATTAAAAGTCTATCGACAACCACCATACATGAAATCATTTAGGAAAATGCTAAATGTATTTGGGATATGGTTTTAATAAAACATTTACAAAGTGTTTTTATTAAAAAATGGCCTAAATAAATACTGATACACTTGTGCAAACTGCATTGTGACATTTAACTGAGAAGCTGCAATACAGTTCTATAGTGTGATAAAACACTTTAAAGTCTAGTTTTTGTAAAAAAAATTATTATTATTTTTAATTGCCAATTTGTTGAGTAGTTTATCTATGTGTTCCTCTGGAATTAAAGCCCTAAGTATGGTTTTACACAGATCTGCAAGTGTGTGTGTGTGTGTGTGTGTGTGAGACTATATGATGTAGCTCTACAGACAGATATAGACACACACACACACACACACACACACACATACACATATATAGGGACCCAATGATCAAGTTTTGAAACTTCAAGCATTTTGAATGGAGATTGCGGTATAGCATGGAATAGGAAGTTTACTCTTTTCCAAAATGTAGTGTGATCTCGGAGTTGGTATATTTAATTAGCATGGGTGTGTGTGGGGTTGCAGAGGAGCTTCACTCCTGCAAAAACATTAAAAAAAGAAAAAAATAGAATTTTTTTTCTTTTTTTCTTTTTAATGTTTGATGTTCAAAAACTTCAGTCATATGGTCTCAGCCATATGAATTTTAAAGTTTTGGAACTTCAGTAATCTGACACAGCACCATAAATATACACTGTGTGTGTGTGTGTGTGTGTGTGTGTGTGTGTGTGTGTGTGTATATATATATATCTACATATATATATATATATATATATATATATATATATATATATAAATTTAAAAGTTTCAAAAACTTTGAATTTCCTGTGGTCACGACCATAAGATCAAAGTTTTGAAACCTCAAACCATTTAAATGGAAAACGCTGTACAGCACAGAACAGTATATTTACTGTTTTCCTTGCTGTAGCGCAATCTCGGAGTTGGTATATTTAATTAGCAAGGAGTTTGAGGGGTGCAGGGGGACTCTTCCCCTGCAAAAATGTAAAAAAAAAAAAAGCATTTCAAAGTTTCAAAACTTTGATCCTATGGTCTGGACCATAAGAAATTAGAAGTTTTGAAACTTCAAAATTTAGAAGTAGACCCATCTATATGTCTATATCTATCTAGCTATATCTATGGGAGTGTGTGATTTCGTTGAGTGTGTGTGTGTGTGTGTGTGTATATATATATATATATATATATATATATATCTATGGTTTACTATCAAAAAGATGAATGTGGATGCTCCGCAGATGGAAAAACGAAAGACAGATGCCAAAATTTCCATGTTGCTGAGTATTCCATGTTCGAAATTTCTATCAGTCAATGCTACTGTGCATTCGCTGATATAAACTTGAAGTACTGCACAAAGATTGCTGTATAGTGCGGTTTGGGACATTCATCCCTTTCATCACTGTAGTGCAATCTTGGAGTTGTAATATGTAGTTAGCAGGTGGTGTGGGGGGTGCAGCCCTCACAGGGGGTGCAGGGGGGGCTTGCCCCCCTGCAAAAACATAATGTAAGGTGTTGGAGTTTCACATAACTGTGCTCCTATATGGAAATCACGTGCTCTGTTCAGCAACAATGTCAGATTTGCTGAATTTGTTCAGCTGACTCGATATTGTGTCCAGACATACATTGTCACCTTCACTCCTTCCTTTCATGTTCTGACCAGAATTTTTTTATTCCAGTGACATTTTGATACTAAACCTATATGTGTATATATGTATGTATGTATATAAAAGGTCATGTGATTTAGTTGAGTGTTTAGTTGACCGTGTGAGAGATTGCACAATTCCAGGGAATGGGGAATATGCCATCATCCCATGTTTGTGTGATCCTGAAATTAGTTTATATAATTAGCAAGGGATGTGGGGGGGCGTGCAGGGAGATGATGTATTTTTAAGTTTGAAAGTAAGAGAATTTTGAATGCTCTGAGATTGTTTTACTCTGCTTGCATGCTGGAGTTTTCAGTATTTTGTTTTGCCAGTCTGTGATGGATGTTCTTGATTATATCTAGTACAACTATAGATAGGTTCATAGGTTCAGATGTGTATACTTGGCTAATAACTCCTAGGGCCCTTAAAAGCCTAGCCATACAGCCCAAATGTGGCCCATAAATTTGATGTATATTTGATTTATGGGGGTGCTTTACTGTCTGTATCTGTTGTCCATCAGAAAAATAGGAGCCAGACTATCTATATCTGTATATATATATATATATATATATATATATATATATATATATATATATATATATATATTATATAATTACATGTAAACCTATATGTGTATATATGTATGTAAGTATATATGAGATCATGTTATTTAGTTGAGTGCTAAATCACATGATCTCTTATCTACTTACATACCCACACCCACACACATAGATCTATGCCTATATATATATATATATATATATATATATATATATATATATATATATATATATATATATATATATACATATATATATATATATATATATATATATATATATATATATATATATATATATATATATATATATATATATATATATATATATATACATACATACATATATATATACATATAATTACATGTATGTATATATCTACCCTGGTTAAAAGATTAAAAATAAAATAAAATTTACAAGGCATTGCAAAAATGAAACAGCAGGTAAACATTTTGATATGGCCTTCCATACTAGTTGTAATAGCAGTAGAAAGAACTAGGGGAGAACATGCAGCAGCAGCAATGGCAGTGCGACGGATGTGGCATAGGTTGCCACAGTACATTGCAGCACTGGCAAACAGATAGTGTATGGTCCACAACTATGGACCATGACACAGCACAGTATGATGCATTATCACAGTCAGGCTAAGCAAGATATTGCATAGACAGGCCACACTTTGCATCAGACATTATGCTACCAATACATGTTAGGGAGTGGGCAGACCACTACCACCATCTTTTGCATAGGTGGGGGGGCACAGTGGCATATGATTATAACACTATGAGAAGCAACAGAGTAATTAGAGGTGAAGACATTAGCCACGTAGTCTAGGATGTTTTCTGGAGTCAGGGGATCATATTCTCCAATGGTGGTCTGAGGCTACTATAATGTGATTGTTAACATCGCTCACTGTGTTGGTCTGAGGTATCAAAGGCTGCTGCAGTCAGTGGCAGAGAAGGTGCAGAACTATGGGACTATGAACATTCACTCTGACAGGGCATACTTTTTGTTGATCCTGATGAGCACCACTGCCCATGACCTGGTCAATGCCCATGACCAAAGTTCAGACTGTGGGCCACAAGTGACAGGAAGAAACATACTTGTGCACCCTGAAGAGTTGTCCCAGCTGTTGGTCCTAATGAATGCTGTTGCCCATGACCTGGGTGATACCATCAGCTGAGGGTGATAGGCTGCTTGCCCACAGGCAACATTAATGCCTGTGTTGTCTGACTTGGTAAGGCCTGTGGCCAACCTCACTCCTGCATGGTCAATCTCATAACCTTGAAAAAGAATGGACTTTGGAGACAGATCAGATGGTGTTGCAGTGCTTCTCATGGAGGCACTTAGTGGAAAAATGTGCAAGTAGTGACTTTAGCAGTGTTTTGTGCTTCCTGTCCATGTACTCCATGCCACTAAGCAGTTGATGCATGTTATCCCACAAACCATTGAGCACACTCACCATCTGCACAGTGTTGTAGGCAGCAGACATTTGTGCCTGAGTCACTGACTTGCTCATCCATTGGTTAATACTATATCAAGGATGATCCCTGAGCTATGATGATGCCTGAGCTATGATGATGCCTTATTTCCCCTCCCCTAGTTCAAATGCTGTGTGTGCTTTTGGTTCAGGTGGATCCCATGAGGAACTCTCAGGTACAAAATGCCCATTCTTCCCCTGTGAGACTGTGTGCTCATCCTGTACATCTGTGGAAATCTCTACAGTGGTGGCTGTGGGTGACTCCTCCCCCAGTAGTGTTGCAGACAGTGCTGCTCTGTTATCAGACCATATCAGTTGCAAGTTGCCATTATCAGCAGCCATAGGTGCCCTGTTGACATTAGCCCTACATTGATCTCTTGTGCTGGACCCTCCAGTAGTGAAGTTGTGACAGGTACACACTTGGTAACATTGCTTGCACTCACATACATGCTCTCAAAACCCCTCAGCAGCATGCATCATACTGTATTCTAAAATACAGCTCCTGTATACATTGACAGGCAGACCTTGTTATGCGAATTGTTGCAGTTGCAGACCAGAGGTGCATGACAGATGGTACATGTGCACTTTGGTCAGTCCTTCCATTCAAATATACAGTGAACTCTATTGTAATGGGCATTGCTACCCTGATATTTCCCTTACTGATACATGGTTGTTTGGTCCCGGCCTACCTCCCATGTCCAAGCTACTCCCATGTATGAGGGCTACCCCCTTTTGGCTAGCTTGTAAGACCAAAAACTCTTCAACACCTGTTATTTGCTTCAGTGTAGGTTATCCTATGCATACAGTAGAAGAGGTCGTTGCCCTAATGCCAAATGTCACTGTTTTTTCTGTCTTGGATGCAAAGAGTTCATTTTGGCAAGTGCTTGATCGCAAATCTTCATTGCTGACTTCATTCAGTAGCCCATTTGGCAGATACAGGTTCCTTAGGATGCCTTTTGGTATAAATTTTGCAAGTGAAGTCTTTCAGCGTGCAATGGAGCAAATTTTTTCGGGTTATCCATGTGCCATTATTGTTGATGATTTACTGGTTGGAGGCAATGGAGAAGCAGAGCATGACCTAAAACTCAGAAAAGGTCTGGACAGAGCATGTAAAGTGAACTTGAAGCTCAATCCTCTGAAGTGTAAATTCAGGCTTCTAGAAGTCACATATGTAGGTCATTTATTTACCAATACTGGCTTATGACCTGATCCAGCCGAACAGGAAGCCATTCTTGAGATGACAGCCCCAGACAATGACTAAGCCCTACACAGTCTCCTTGGTATGGTAAATTACACGGAATAGTTTATACCTTATTTTAGTTGGTTATCAGCACATTTAAAAGAGGTGACACACAAAAATGCTGTCTGGTCATGGTTGGAACAGCACCAGAGAGCATTTGACAACCTTAAGCAAAGAATTTTCAGTCCACCTATATTGCGATACTATGATATCAATAAGCCAGATGTCCTTCTATTCCCATGTTGCAGTATTCTGCATATGGGTTTACCCTTCAGTCTTGTGTACCTACGGCCAGCATCCAAAAGCTTTCAGTCCCTCTGTAGTGCATGAGATGTCTGACATAGGTGAGATTTCGTGGGTCATAAAGGTGACATCGGCACGCACCAGCCCTCAGAACTTTTCAGCTGCCACTCATACGCCAGTTGTTTCTGCTACCGCTGACGTTGGATTAATTTATCATACAAGTACCCCGTTGGGGAACTTTTCAGCCCTCCTAAAATTTAGTATTGCTCATTTATGTCATCCAAGAAGGGTAAGTATCAGTGTGGCTGCCAAATCTCTCATAAGGATACCCATGATAAGTGCCTTTTCTGTTCGGGACAGTCACACGACTATAGAGCCTTCCCAATATGCCAGGTGTTCATGTCTAAAACATTGTGTAGTTGCTTGAGTGTGCTTAATCTTTATCTTGAAAACCAACGTCTGAAGCAGCTTATGTTACAGATGGATGGCTCCTCAGACATCTCCTCAAAACCGCCAAAAAAGAAGGCCAGGACCTTATGGCCTTCGTCTACTGCTGAACCTTTTCCTGCTGATCCCAAACCTGTGGCCAACATAGGCCTGGTTCCTGGATCTGGAACTGGATCCACCACTACAGAGGTCACACAGGTACCTCTCAGGATACCGCACTATCCTTAGGTAGGAGCACATCTGCAGAGGTTATTCCGGCTCCGGTCTCTGACGGCGGGGGGGGGCTTCATTTTCTGAGGAACCGTCGGAGCTGTCTGAGCCCTTGCAATCACCAGTTTCTAGACAGACATCTACAGGCCATCTTAAAAGAAGAGAAAAGAGGAAACACATTTCTCCCTCTGCAGAAAGCATGCCTGATTGGCAGGCTTTCAGTCAAAGCCTTTTCATTGCCTTTATGGCACTGAGGCCTACCACTGCTGTTACTGGTTCCACCTCTTCTCCTCTCCTGAGCCCTAGGCCTCAGCCTACTGCCACAGTGACTAGGGAAGAAGAAGTTTTTTCAGAATTCTCTGAGAAATCTTTCTTAAAACTCACAACTATTCTCCCCCTTGGGATACTGATCCCTAGAGGAAGGAAGAGTTAGTGGACCCTGACTCCCCAGCTGAAGACTTAACCTTTAGTGAGACAATAAGCAGGATGAAGGATCACTTTAACTGGGAATCCTCAGAAATGACTGAGGTACAAAAGAGGTACTACGACCTCATTCAAATGGAACCCCTCCAGCCCATCTGCTGTTTCTCCTATCCTGTCTGCCTTTTCAGATGCCTTTTCTTCTGTATCTCTGAACCCAGACTCCCAACCTCCTGCCTCATGCAGAGCAGACAGGATTTATAAGGTGCCTGACACTACTAAGCATCTGCTTAAGTGCCCACCAGCTGATCCTGCCACTATATCAGTCTCTAGGGACAAAGCTTCCAAACTCATACCTACTACCACCATTCTCCCAGCTGACAAAGACAGCAAGACAATGGAAAGGTTGGGTAAAAAGATATATACTTTGGCTACCTTGGCCTTCAGAGCCACAAACTCCCAGACTGGCCAAGTATAACTTGCCCCTCTAAGAATCAGCCACCAAACACCTGGTAGATATTCCAGACTTCCCTGCCAAAGCATCACTGCCCTCTCTCCTGGCTGTCTCCTCCCAGGTCACCAGACACTCTATCAAGTGTAGCTATGATGCTGCTGAATCCTGTGCCAGGTCAGCAATATCAGCATCTGCCTTAAGCAGATACTCTTGGCTTCACCTATGACCTCTGCCAGATGATTTCAGGGGAAGGCTCAAGGATGCTCCTTTGGATAATGCTGCACTCTTTGGCTCTAAGGTGGCAGACCTTTTCAAATCCCTGCAACAAAAGGGAAAAGAAATGCAGGACTTGAAACATTTACTGGTTTCACCTATCCCTAAGTTTCTCAGAAACTATCCAGCCAAAACTCAGTTTATTAGAAAGCACTCCCACCCTGCTCCTCTTTGAAGGCCTTGTAAGCCCACAAGGAAACAACACCCTCCAGCTAGAGCACCCTCTCCTTCTAGCTAGAGGGCTCCCTTGCAGGACAGGACAGGACAGGTAGCATCTGACTACCTGCCACCTGTGCCTCCTCCCCCTCCTCCTGTAACACTGTTTGCTCGCCTCTCTCACTGTCTCCCTGTTTGGACCCATCTCACCTCAGACAAGTGAGTCCTGTCCATACTTCAAAATGGTTACTTTATTTCCTGGCTCTCCCCTGCCATAAGATGAGGCATACCTCGACCACCTGCTCAGCAGCTGCACCTCTTGTGACCAGTAGACCAGATCCTGTTAGATTAGGATACCATAGAGACATTCCCCTCTACTGCAAAAGGAAGAGGATTCTACTCAAGGATCTTCCTGGTCTCCAGGAAGGATAGACCCATTCCAGACCTCTCCTATCTCAACCTTTTTCTAAAGGTCCCTACCTCCAAAATGCTAACTCTGCCAGCCCTTTTCCCTCTCATTATTCCACAAGGATTCCTGGCTACTTTAGATATAAAGGATGCTTATCTCCACATCCCAGTCAAGCCCTCCTTGGTGGGTTCCTCTCACATGCAGTTCTCTGCCTTGCCCTTTGGACTCTCCACTACACCCAAGAGTCTTCACCAAATACCTGGAACCTGTGGTGGCTTACTGCAGGACAAAAGTAATACAGATATTCCCCTACCTGGATGACATGCTGATCCAGGCTGCAAGTCAAGAAACCATCCAAGGGCACATCCAGTTCGTGGTGACCCTTCTTCAATCATTGGGATTTCAGATAAACGTACCAAACTCCCATCTTCAACCAACACAAGACATTGTTTTCCTTGGGTGCAGGATCCACTGAGATCTCATAGAGGCATACCTACCCCCACCAAAAGTGAGTTCCTTGACAGAACACCTTCTCCTGGTCCTTCACTCCACAGAGTTGACTAAAACATCTGGGCTGCATGGCAGCCTCCATACCCATGCTTTCTTTGGCAAGATTGCACATGAGAAAGCTACAGTGGTACCTTCGGTCAATCTGGAAGCAACGCAACCAGCCTCTGGAGCACATTGTGCCCCTTCTTTCCTGCCTGAAAAAGGAAATACTATGGTGGTTATCTCAGGTAAATCACAACCCAGGCCTTCTTCTCCAACCACCTCATCCCACTCAGGTCATGCACACAAATGCCTCAAACCTGGGGTCGGGAACCACCTTCAGCCAACGAGAGGTACAGGGCCTGTGGCCACAGCACCTCAAATCAGACATCAATGCCAAAGAGATGAGGCAATCCTTCTAGCCCTCCAGGCATTTCTCCCTTTCTTACAAAAGGGGCCACTTCTGATATACACAAACACCACCATTGTAATGTGGTATACCAACAAGCAAGGGGGGAACCAAGTTCTACCTGCTCTGCAGACTAGCCCTTTTGGTTTGGGAATTGACCACCTCACAGGGAATCACCCTGCAGATGACCTACATTCCCTCTTTCCACATCACACAGGCTGGTTATTTGAGCAGAACCAGCACAAACAACCACGAATGGATGCTTCACAGAGATGTCCTCCTAGACCTGGTCCACATGTGGGGTATATATCAAATAGACCTGTTTGTCTCCACCATCAACAGGCATCTTCCTGGCTTTTGCACCAGGACACCAGAACCACAGGCACTGGCGACAGATGCCTTTTCAATTTCCTGGAAGGGGGAATATCTATATGCATTTCCTCCTTCCCACTCATTCAAAAGGTCCTGCTAATAATTCAGCAGGACAGCCCAAAAATCTTGCTGGTGACTCCCTACTGGCCCGGACAGTACTGGTTCCCCTTACTCCTACACTTGTCCAAGGGCAATCACCACAAGTTACCCCCTAGGGTGGACCTTCTCACACAGCACAAGGGGTCACTAATCCATCCACAGTGGCATCTTCTGCACCTAACGCTGTGGCTGATAGGATTCTGATCCCATTCATACAACTTTACAATGTGGATGTGCTCAATCTCCTGCAGGAGGCCAGGAAACCAAATACAAGAAAATCATCTCTCTCAAAGTGGAAACGATTCACTATGTGGTGTCATAAAAGACACCTGGACCCACTTCTTAGCGAACCCCCTCTAGTGCTGTTCTATTTCTGGGAACTACTACAGACTGGATTGGCTTATTCATCCATCAAAGCCCATCTGTCAGCTATTTCTGTATGCTTGCCTCTGGATCCCCCATTAGCATCCAGACTTTCTTCCAAACTTTTCTTCAAGGGGGTACTTCACCTTAGGCCCTCCAGGAAACCTCCCCACCTTAGGACCTTAACTACATGCTCGAGAAGATTATGCTACCACCCTTTGAGCCAGCTGATAAAGCTTCATTAAAGCATTTAACCTGGAAAACTGACCTGTTAGTGGCCCTAACTTCAGCCAGAAGAGTGTCTGAACTCCAAGCCCTTATGGCTATTCCTCCATTTCTCATTTTTCACAGGGACAGGGTCACCCTTAGGACTAACCCATCCTTCATGCCCAAGGTAGTTAATGACCTGTCCCTCAATCAGGCCATACATCTGCCTGTCTTTTTTCCAAACCCACAAGGAGACAGTGAGACAGTGCTGCATTCCTTGGATGTACACAGGCAAATCAGATTCTACCTGTGCAATACCAAGGCTATCAGACAGGCTGACCAACTTTTTGTATCCTTTCACCACAGAGCCCTGGGGAAGGCAGTGAACAAGCAGACTGTTTCTACTTGGATCTCCAAGGCCATTCTGTTACCAATTCCATGGTAAGTCTCTGCAGGGTACAATTAAGGCTCATTCCATAATGAGCAATAGCCTCTTCATGGGGCCTTCTTCCAGGGCCTGGATACCTCTAGTATCCTGAAGGCTGCTACTTGGTCTTCGGTCCACACCTTCACCAAACACTACAAACTTGACCACATCTCCAGATCCAGGGCAGGGTTCATCAGGGTTATCCTTCATGGATTTCTAGAGTCTGCCTCTAGACCCCCCCCCCCCCAATCTCTGTGAGCTTTGGCACTCACCCATATGCAGAATACTGAAACATGGGAATAGAAGGACATAGAATAGTTGTGTAAAATCTTACCATAACCATAGAAGTTCTTCTCTTACACGTTGCAGTATTCCTTCCCCTCCTGTCAGCTAATGACTTCTCTTCCTGGATGGCAATGATATGGCATTGCTCTTATAGGACTGGCTCTGACTGGGGCTTCTGTTCTAAGGGCTGGTGTGAGCCGACGTTACCTTTATGGCCCATGAAATCTCACCTATGCCAGACATCTCACACACCACAGAAGGACTGAAAGCTTTTGGGTACTGGCTGTACATACACAAGGCTGAAGGGTAAACCCATATGCAGAATACTACAACATGGATGAGAAGGATATCTATGGTTATGGTAAAATTTTACACAACTTTTCTTTATTCTTTCTTGTGATGCTTCAAAGTTTGGTCAAGGTGCAGTTTTCTCCAGGAAGGCAGACTTGTTGCCTGTGTGTCTCGTACTCTTACCCAAACTGAAATGCAGTATGCTCAGATTGAGAAGGAACTTTTGGCTATTGTCTTTGCATGTTATAATTTCCATGATTATATTTATGGCCGAGATATCAAAACTGAGTCAAATCATCCGCCTCTCGTCACTATTTTAAAGAAGCCTATGCATACAGCTCCAGCAAGACTGCAAAGAATGATGCTCAGATAACAAAAATACAACTTCAAAATGGTCTACACTAAAGGCAAACTTCTTTATCTGGCTGATACCTTATCCAGATCACCCAGGAATGCTACGGAACAGCTTGATACAGATAATTCTGACTTTGATGTTATAGAAGTGCATAATTTTTCTACCACGAGATTAGATGAGCTGAGAGATTACACAGTGGCTGATCCAGTTTTGGAAAAATCAACCACTCCATTGATGTTAGATGGTCGTCAAAGCAATCTTGTATACCACCAAAAGTACGACCTTATTTTCCTTACAGAGATGATTTTCAAAGGTCCTAAAGTTGTTGTTCGTACTTCCTTACAACATGAGTATATCCCGATTTTACATCGTGGCCACCCAGGTTCCGATTCTACCAAAAGAAGGGCAAGATGATTAGTATTTTGGCCATCTCTGCCAAAGGACATTGATAAAGTGCTTTCCTCTTATTCTGTGTGCAGTAGTACTAAACCGCATTTGCAAAAAGAGCCACTTCAGCTAAGCCAAATTCCTGAACTTCCTTGGTCTACTGTAGCTACTGACATATTTGAAGGGAACAATCAACATTATTTAGTGTTTGTTGACTCTTACTTAAATTGGTTTGAGATTGATTTGCTACCTGACCTAATGTCTAGTACTGTCATCACAAAGTTGAAACATCACCTCTCGGTACATGGTAGTCCACATAGAGTTATATTTGACAATGGTACCCAGTTTACCAGTCAAATGTTTCAGAGATTTGCTAAAGAGTGGGACTTTGTCCGTGTTACTAGCAGTCCTGAATATCCACAGTTAAATGGTCTGGCTGAACGTGCAGTATAGAGTGCAAAGTAATTACTTCAGAGGTCAAAGCGTGACAACACCAACATCTTTTTGAATCTACTCAATCTCAGAAACATACCCCATGACAATTTACTTGGCTCGCCTGCTCAGAAACTTCTGTCTAGACAAACTAGAACAACCCTGCCTACCATTTCCAGCTTATTGGTGCCTAATGCTAAAAACAACAGAGCAATCAAAGCCCAATTGTTTAGAGAGATCTTTGCAGAAGTCCAGATATGACAAGAAGAGCAGATTTCTTCATCTGTTGGAAAAAGGAGACACAGTGAGGATGCAAACAGCAAAAGGTTTCAACCGGATTGGTTAAATGACAGGTATTTGTGCTGAGCCAAGATCCTACCTAATCTTCTTCCTGTCTCAGAACCAATATCACAGCATTGTACCTGTGATACAGACTCTAGATCTCAGAGCAATCCAGACAATGTTCCAATTGCAGAAAGTCTCTATACCAACTCCCGTTCCTAATGATGTCCCCAAAGATGAACATTCTGTAAAGACAGTCCCCATTGCTAAACCTACTTCCAATTTTTATATCACATGATTTGGCCGTATCTCTAGACCCAGTGTGAAATACACAGCAACCTGGACGTGATTGTTTCATATGTATCTAGTTTTGTATAATTTCATGACAAAACATTATTTCTGTACAATTGCATGTCAAGTCAATGTTATTGTTGTATAAGCAATTTTTCAAAGAGGGAGGATGTAGAACAGTGTTTGTGTTGTGACTTTAAGAAGCATTTCCAAGTGACGCACATGCTTATAAATACCGAGCATGTGCAGGCAGCAGTGCCATTTTGAGAGAACAGCCAGAGTGTGAGCATGTATGAGTGTGGCAGTCAGTCTGTTTATAAATTTAAGTTACAAAGCCTCAATCCTGATGTGTTTATGGATAATAAAGCTATTTGAACAGAACCCTTGACTGTTCTTCTGTTTTATCCTGACCAGACGAGCGACATAGAGTATCATATCAGTAACTCTTTGTCAAAACTGGTGTAGAGCCTTATTATGGCTACCCACAAAATTAACATCCTGACTTGGTCCCTGTCAGTCTGGTCACAATTAGCACTTGTTTGTAGCACATTTGCCTAAAAGGTGCGTCCCATGCATGCGAAGGGCCAGCAGTAACACTGCATTCTCCTGGTTAGTGAACTTTTTCTGCCAGTGTCTACCCTTGGTGGTGATATCAGTAAACATAAACTTGTGGGAGAAACATATCTGTCCAACGATATACATGATTTGCGGATGGGTCTTGTACCCATGGCCGCAACCAACTGTCCCTTTTACTCTCCTGGTTTTCAGCCACAGTTATCCTGTGCACAGACCATGCCCCCATTTAAACACTGTAGCCAAGGATTATTATCAGTTGCAGTTAGCGCTATGCACTGACCCAAACATTTACAAACAGTAGCAAGGGGTTATTATCAGCTACAGTTAATGCTATGCACAGACCCAAGCATTTACACACAGTAGCTAAGGGTTATTATCAGCCACAGTTAGCACTATGCACAGAGCCAATCATTTACACACAGTAGCTAAGGGTTATTATCAGCTGCAGTTAGCGCTATGCCCAGACCCTGCCCACTCTTTACACACTGCAGCCATGGGTTATTATCAGCTACAGTTAATGCTATGCACAGATGCTTCCCCATTTAAACACTGTAGACAGGGGTTATTATTAGCTGCAGTTAGTGTTATGCACAGACACCCCCTCCATTTACACACTGTAGCCATGGGTTTTTATAAGCTGCAATAATGCTATGCACAGACCTCCCCCATTTTCAAACTGTAGCCATACGTTATTATCGGGTCTAGTTATTGCTAGGCACAGACTCCCCCATTTACATGCTGTAACAATGGGTTATCAGCTGCAGTTATTACTAAGCACAGACTCCCATTCCCCATTTACACACTGTAGCCATTAATTATCAGCTGCAGTTAGTGTTATGCACAAACCCCCCACCATTTACACACCATAGTCATGGGTTATTATTAGCTGCAGTTAGTGCTAGGCACAACCCCCTCTGAATTTGCACATTGTGGGCGTGCGTTATCAGCTGCAGTTGGTTCTAAGCATGGACCCACCCTCCCCTTTACACACTGTGCTCATGAGTTACGCACCAACCCCTATTTACACGTGCTAGTCATGGTTTATCGGCTACAGTTGGAGTCATGCACAGACCTCCCCCATTGTCATACTATAGCTAGGGGTTATTATTAGCTGCGGTTGGTGCTATGTACCAACCCCAGTTTATAAACTGTATTCATGGTTTATCAGCTGCAGTTAGCGTTATGCACAGACTCCCACATTTACACTGTAGCCATGAGTTATTATCAACTGCAGTTGGTGCTATGCATAGATACCCCCATTTTCACACTGTGGGTGGTGCTATGTACTGACCCTGATTTATACACTGCATTCATGGGTTATCAGTTGCAGTTAGCGCTATGTACAGTTTCCTCCTATTTACATATTGTAACCATGCCTGATCATATGGCACTGGAACCACATACCCCTTATATCATGTTGTTCACAAGGTTTCCATTGCACATATTTGGCCCTCAGCCACAAGAAAATGGAACATTACCATGTCAATGGCATGGGCAGTCAGTTACACATAGAGCATATCAATCTCACTGACATTCACCACAGGGTTTGTTGTTCTTATTGAGGTGCTTTACAAGGCGGGTCTCTTTTTTAATTATGAGAAATCCCCAAGACTACAGCATTTTTACTGAAATCCCTCTCCCATGTTTGTATACTGATGAACAGTGTTGCACAAAATTATGCCAATGCATTATTTCTCAGTGATGAGAGCCATTTAGACTAGTTTGGCTATGCCATGATGCTAATCAGCACTATAGTCTTTATGTTGCTAATAATGGGCAATATACTAGCCAGATATGTTAAAAGTAAGTGTGCACATCATGGTGACCATGAAGAACAGAACCAATATGGTAATGCACATTGGATGTGTTCACCCCTCACACCATAGTGCAGTGACATATTTATTTTTAGTGCTACAGCAGTATGTCAGATAACAAGTGATCCACAAATGTGTGACCGCATGGATGAGGATACCATTTTGCTCCTTGAGCAGGCCTGAGTGAGTGTCCATGGCTACTTCAGACATGTTGTAGCTCAGGGCTCCAGTGTGATCCTAGGCAGAATGGGATTTTCCTGTCCTTCCTTGAGAAGAAGCACTTATGGGGTGGGTGCAATGGCTAAGTGCAGAAGGTGTATGCCTGGCATGAGCTTTCTGTGATTGTGAGTGATGCTACTGCCTTCATCCCTTCTGGTGAGCAGTGCTGACATTGGTATAGTGATCTGCAGTGGTGCCACCCTGACCTGCTTTATTAATGAGAGGTAGAGGTTCAGAACAGGGAGCCTGAAATGTACTATAAGCATTTTTTTCTTACATTTTTCCTGTACTTTATCTATTGCTATCTTTTTTAACACTCTTATTAGAGTATCTCTTAAGACACAGGCAATCATACATTAACAGAAAAGAAAAGCAAACCATATTAACAGTCTTTATATTCACGCATTTTATGTTGCATATGTTTTCTTTATTTTTTAAAAACTGTTATTAACCCCAGCATTACACAAGTTGTTCAGTTCCTGCCTTCTCTTAAACCTCACTCATCTTCCTGGCCTTTATTCTATAGATATTGTTCCTACAAATTCCATTTAATTATATGCAATTTGCTCATTACCTTTTGCAAAGATCCCACTTAGTTCTTTTATGTTTGATACAATACTTAATATTTCAGATACAGTTAGTTTAGACTTTGATTTCCATTTTCTAGTAATTGCTTTTTTGGCAACTACCAGAATTAAACGTAGCAAGGCTTTACTATGTCTGGGCAATTCAGATCTTGTATCTCAGCTCAAAAAAATAATTTCCTTACTAACATCCATTTGTTTACTCAATATTCCTGACAGAGTACTCTATAGAGAATTTTTGAAGTTTGAAAACTCATTATACTCCAAAATCACATTTCCAGTTACCTCTTTCTTCCCCATCACATCTCCAACATTTGCTATCTACCTGAGGAAATATTCTTTGGAGTCTACTTGCTGTATAAAAATACCTATGCAAGCACTTCCAAGAAAAAATCCTAAATCTTTTAGACTTTGTTGTATACATGGGAGCCATACATATGTCCTTACATTGTTTCCTTGTGAATTGCTTATTCAGTCTCTCTTCCTGATCTTTTCTAACCTCTTCCGATTGATTCCAATAGATATTGTCAATATTTTATATGCCCTACTAATTACCTGTCCTTAACAGCAACTTCTGTTCTAGATTCAACTAAAAACTCTGCCAGTGCTGGTCTTTCACTTAATTCCCCCATATTTCTTTCTCTTTGTCTATACTCTGATATCAATCCTTAATAGTGAAGGCAGTCTTTTGCCTGCAGTCCAAATGCCTTCATGCCCTCTTCCTATTCTTCTGCCTTTCACCTCCCTAATTATTTTGCTCCCAATACCTTGGTTCCTTTGCCAGTTTTCTCTAATAAATTCCAGCCTCCTTGTGCCTATTCTCTGTACCCCTAATTGCAGTCATCCTTATCAGCTCCTTTCTCCATTCTCATGATGGCTTAGACTTTAGAAAATGTTCTGTACTTTATGAATGTAATATTCTGCATGGCTGCTGCTGTTCTCCTTAAGCACCTGCGTCCAAAATCCCATTCTCTTCTTCTTTCTTGAATTTCCTGTTTCATTATCATCGCTTTCCTCTTTGAATTATAGCTTTCTGATTGTGTTATGTATATGAGACTTGATAGTGTAGCTCTAAAATATCACTTTAAATCAGGTACTCCTAAACCACCTTGTTCTGTTGGATCTTTTCCCACTTGACCCTTGCCCTTTTCCCCTTCCAGACAAATTCCATCAACTATTTATTAATTATTATCCACAAATTCTCCCTCTGGTTTATATAAATATGTCTGACCTGTATATAAAACTAAATGGACTAAAAGCATTTTCACTGCTTGTTTCTTGCTATCCATATCCAAAAACAAGTGCTTCCAGTTTCTCAGTTTTTGTATTATCTTTTGTTTTGTCTCTTTCCACATATTCTTGATGGTTTACAATTAAAACTGTGAAATTAAGAATGCAATCTGTTCATGTTTTCAACTCGTATTACTGACGTACTGCATATTAATGAGGTCAGTATGTTGAATGTCATGCCGATGAATGCGAATTCGGTATTATTCAACATCCTTTTTCCCCCCACACCTTTTGCAACAGTGTGGTAAGTGTTCACTTACCCGCATGCTTTTCAGCAGTATGAACATATGCAGTTCAGTACTGCACAACTCTGAATTTCACATTTTTGCAAGGGGGGAAAGGCCACCTACACCCCCTTCAAATTATATATTCTAACTGCAAGATCACACTACAGTGAGAAAAAGGATACATTTCTCTATCCACACTGTAGTGCGATCTCTGTTCGTAACATCAGCCACATATAAGTGGATGCACAGTGGCATTCAGTGCAAAGGCCACTCGTAGAATTGAAGGTCGGCAATAGTGGAATCAGCCAACTGACGTTCGACATTCCTGTTTTCGACGAACCTTCATTCTTCATTTTAATAGTAAACCATTTTTGACCGCCTTAACATAGTCTTTTTTAATCCATCTTCCTAAATGCTTCATTATCATGTCTCCATAAATATGGGTAGTGATGGACCAGTTCATGTGTGGGTACATATTTTACAGCTGTTCTTGAGTGCCATACTAATTTTATCATTGAATTTCTGAGTCCCGTATTTTCTTTGCCTATTGTTCTAAATATAAAGCAAGTAACATGGGGGAAACAGGACACCCCTTACCTCTGATACCTCATATATCCTCCTTATCAACTTATTGTATGAGGAAATACAAAGGCTTCCATTGCCCTACTCATAAAATTCCAGCTTACTCTGCATCAAGACCCACCACCAAAAGAGGTATTTTCTTACAATTTGCTTCCCTTTGGATCATCATCATCATTCTGTTAATGTTGCCAGATGTTTGCCTCCCCTCCACAACACCTCATTGATCCATTTTGGCAACACCTTTACTATTTTTAGCTATTATAGATGTAAACATTTTATAGTCAGGTTTTAACATTAAATAGATCTATATGCAGCAAAGACTGATGGGTCTTTACTGTCTTTAGGTATTACAGCCACCACAACTTTCTTCCAGGGTGCTGGTGCTTCCCCTCCTGTTAAAATGCTGCTTATATAATCTTCCAGACCTTTATCACTTTCTTCCCTCCTAGCTTCCAAACTCTTTCACATGAATACCATTTATACCTGGATACTTTCCTGCAGATTGATTGTACATCACTGATTTTATCCCTTCTCCTCCTGTCTTAGCTGTTAATTGTTGAGCCTCATCTACCTCTAGCCTTGGCATACTTCAGTTTTCCATAAATATTTCCATTTGTGCTCTTTCTCAATTTCCACATTTCTCTTTTCTTTAAATTTTTATAAAATTTCTGAAATATATTTAATACTGCTACAAGATTTCTGGTTATTTTTCTTGTTATGGGCTCCCTTATGGGCTAAAAGTTTTTGTGCTCTGGAGTTATCAAAAAACTGTTGCTTAACATCAGTCTTTCTAAATTCATGCATATTACCCAGATACTGCCTTATTTTCTCTTTAGCACTCTGTAGTTGTGCCTCTTCTTGTTCTGTGAGATTTCCCTTATTTTGCAATAATTTAACCTTTGTTGGGCCTTTTAAATAATTCCTATTACTTCTTAACCATATCTCTTTTTCTTTTATTTCTACCCTATTTTAAAATTCCACATTAATTTTTTATCTCACTCACTAGCTATAATTTCTGAATAAATTTCTATCTTCCCTAATAAATCTTAAATAATTTCCACTACCTATTCCTTAAATTCTTCTCTTTTAACAGGTAGGTAGGGAAAGGCTGGTGTCTCATTTTTACTTCATTACCCTGCATTTTTTTCTTAGTTGTTATTGTCACATTATCTGAAATAGTTATTGGATGTGTGTCAAAGGTTTCAATTAAATGCGCATTATTGTGAAATAGAATGTGTCTAGTCTATCCCAGTTATTAGACCTTGGGGTATAATATGTAAATTGTCTCCAAATTCGTACTACTGAATTCACATCTTCCATACCAAATATTTTCATAACTTTCTTGAAGAATCTATCCTCCTTTATTTTTTCCCTTCTAGGTCTCCCAGATTCATACTCACTTTTGCAAATCAAATTTCATTGCCCACCTGCAAGTAATATTTCCTGATGAAAACTGATACCTTTTCACCATATTTTATAAAACTCCATAATAGCAGCTTTAGGTGGAATATAAATACATGCCAGCATAATCCTCATGCCTTGCTAGTAGCCCCTTATTACCACAAATCTACCATTATTATAATTATAATTATTTCCTCTTCTATAAGTATTAGGGCTCCCTTAGCACTTAGTATAAGTGCTCCCCCTTTTCTCTGCTAAATATCCTTCAAAATCTTTTATCAGATTAACATGCTCACTTCTTTCCAACTCTGTCTCCTGTAGCATATTGCTATTTGCACTCCGCATTTCTTAATATAATTTAATACTCTTTCCTTGTTGTCTATGCCTGTGAGGCCATTAACTTTCTAAAATAATATGGGGAAGCATAGCTGTTATGATAAGAAATCGTTAAGCCCACATATTTTATATGGCGGCATTTTTAATTGTATATTTTCAGCATTTATGTGACATGCACCCACTAATGTTTTGTGTGTTGATCCTTTATACACTTGTTTCTTCTCATGCCATTAGAACCTATGTCACATTTTACAAGACTTTTTGTTTTTGTTAATGTAAAAATGGTTCACACTGCCTACCTTGATCTGGTCAAGGCATTTGAACCAATCCCCCACTCAGGCATTGTTGACAGATTGAAGAAGTTAGGAACAAACTCGTATGTCACCCAGTGGATAGCCAACTGGCTCACAGGACCGAAGAAGTTAAAAGTGGGGAGTCCACCTCTGCAAAGAGGCCAGTCACAATTGGAGTTCCTCAGGGATCAGTACTTGGACCACTCTTTTTTGGCATTTACTTCTCTGAAGTCCACCCAGTGCCAGTGGTCTCTGGCTGATTACATTTGTAGATGATTGCAAATTAAGAGTTGTTATTGAATCCCACACTGACACAAATGTTCTCCAGGAGGGGCTGACACAGACAAACAACTGGTATCAGAGCCATGGACTAAAACTAAATGTCAAAAAATGCATAATAATATCCTTTGGGAAGTCATCCACTCTGGGTAGCTATTGTATTGACAACAGACCCCTTAGAGTTGATCCAGTAGTAAGGGATTTAGGGACACACACAGATAGTAATCTAGCCTTTGACCATCATGTGTATACAGTAGTGAGTTAATCATTCTATGTTGCGCAATGTATAAACAAATGTATGGCATCTACGTCCAAGGAAGTCATTGTTCCACTGTATTCATCATTCATCAGACCTATAATTGAGTATAATGCCCCCTTTGGTATGTACCTACCCAGGAATATCCAAAAATTGGAACGTCTACAGTGGCTCCTTACTGAAAGAAAACAGGACATAAGTAAAATGTCCAATGCAGACTGCCTCTAGGCCCTATCCCTGTATTCTGTCTCCTACAGGCTTTTGAGGGGAGATCTATGCCTGGCTTACAGGGCATTGTCAGACCCCACTCTAATGGGCCTACTGCATATCTGCAAAGCAAACCGCACCAGAATTACCCATTCTAAAGACTTAAACCTGGCCTGTGATACAAATAGGACCTGTGGAGAGACAGGTGTGTCCCAGAGACTACCCTGTCTATGGAACAGGCTCCCCATCCATGTGAAGCAGAGTTCCTCCCTAAACCTATTCAAGTGCAACTCGGACAATTGGATGGGAAACAAGGAATTCATCCATGGTTTGGCACCTATGTCTCTAATGGACACAGGCAACCTGTAAATGGTTCATCTCACACGTTCCTAATTGTCAAAGTTTCATCTCCCAAACTCCTGATTACACTTATCAAGTTTATCAAAACTTGTCAGAGATTTGGGATTCATGGCTAAGCTTAAAAAGTCCTTTGTGGTCATTAGCCTAGTAAACATCCATGAACCTAATGAAAACCCTCAAAAAACAGAAACCTAGAACATCCCTAAAACCTATTAACTTAGAACAAACAACAACTATGTAACACACACACACACACACACACACACACACACACACACACCACACACCACACACCACACACACACACACACACACACACACACACACACACACACACACACACACACACACACACACACACACACACACACACACACACACACACACACACACACACACACATACACACACACACACACAAGTATGGGTATTCATGCTAAGACACATGTTACAGCCTATGCTCCTACTTACACTAATAGCTGTCTGTACTTGTCTTTGTCCCCCTTGATGTGCTTTTAAAAAACTTTAACTTTTAGGCTTAAAAAGTGCTATGGCTCTGGCTTTTATTGACTGCCCCTGTAGTCAGCTTTTCTCCATGAAAACATAAGAACAAAATGTACAGCTACCCTCAGCTACAGACTTATCAACTCACACTGAACATTTATTTGCTAAAGGAAATTTATTTCATTATATTCAGTGCTCTCCTGTTTACTAGCTTACACAAAAATGTTATTAGATTAAACCAAGGGTCTTAATCCAGACATTCATCTATGCAAAATAAGAGAAAACATATAAACTCTACATATATTATAGTCTGTGCACCTTTACACCCACCCACCCAAGTCAACAACCCAAGATGCTTTAGTCAAGCTTTTCTTCTCTTTTTACATTGTGATGCTTACATTTCTTAAAACTAAAAAGGAAGAAAAAAGACAATTGTTTACTTTAGTATCTTTATCACATACAATAATTGAAAAATGATTCTCTATAACATGCAATTTATATCATAAAATGTTTATAGAAATACTGTTATGAACAACAATTATTTTGCTTACAGTTACTTTTTTGTTTCCTTTCTTTTCAGTGTCTTCCAAACATTAATGCCACGAGGTGGGGTATACACTTCTAAATCCACTGCAAGTTCAGCAAATTTAAAAGAAGTCCAACCTTTCCCTTTTGCTTGTAAAGCCATATTTCACAAATGTGATTGATGCTTTATAATCTCATATTTATTCACTAATTTCAGTGTTGCTGGTTTTCTTCCTGTTAAGCTCCATCTCCCATCCCCAGACTCTGGTTCAAGTCCAGGATACTCCTGATCCATCTAGTCAACCCCTGTGTTTTTTATCTGTTCCCAAGCCTTTTGCTTTGGAACATTGGAAAAGATTTCAGTGACAAAGTTTGTCTATGAGAAGCAGAGTCCCCTGTTGTTTGTTGGCTCACTTTTTTGTTGGACAAGCTTTTGTATTTAATCCTTAGCCTGTTTTGCATCAAAAATTTACTTTGATCCTCAAGGAAAAAAATATTCTAAAGACAGCTGGCTATAGCAGCTTGAATCTTATACATGCCTCTAGACATGTTCTCATTGCTGGGATAAATCTGCTTATTTTCTGCCTGGTTTATTGTGAGTAATCATTTTCCAGAAATATTCAACTTTTTCCAGGTTTTAATACTTTGGCCTTCTGCCACAGTTTTGTCAGGATTAACTCTTTCTGCTGCTATGAGTGCATTTTTACTAATACAAGTCCTGGTTGCTTTCTCATGATGAGGTTTGGAGCATACACATGATGTGCCCTTTCAATTAACAATTAATTGCAGTTTTATCAGTTCATCTGAATAGCTGTTTAAAACTACTTCCATTCTCCACTCTTTTGTAATTTGAGTTGATATACTCCTTCAGGGTTTCATTTATATCAATCACATCTGAGCACATTTGATTTAGATCTAGATTACTGGAAGACATATCTTGCACCAAAGCCAGAGCTTGAACTGCTTTTTGCTGAGCAGCTACAGGATTCTTCCCAGACAGTGTTTTCTCTTCACTTTTTTTCCAGTAGATTTTCTTTTAGGCTGATTTTCTTCTTTGATGGCATCCAGGCAATGTACTTACTAGCCAGTAGCTAAATTTAATAAAACTTGCAAAGTTACTGATCTTTATCTCTTGGTTTCTTTTTTTCACATGGGGAGAGTTGAAATTAAGCTGTTGGTCAGTGTGCAGCCATCTTGGAAGTCAAGTTATCATACCTGTTATTCTTGTTTATATCAGTGTATTTTTATGCATCTCTCTAGCCAACCTGCTTAGTCCTCTGACTGTTCTGTCCAGTTACATTAATCACACATCTCCCAATTGCTCCTTTCCAGTCTACCTCTGTGTCAGTCTATCACTGGATGGGCCTCCAACTATGCAGGGAGTAGGATTTGCAGTTATGCATTGGTAGTATGTGACAAGAGAAGGATCCTGTTGAGTAGCTTTTATTGTATGGATCCAGTCAAATTGTCATAGCCCATGGGTAGTGACATGTGCAATGACATCATGATGATTAGCCAATCCCTGTTGTTAAGTCTCCAGCAGAAGCTGCCCATTCTGCAATTTCCCCTGAACTTTCATTGCACAATAGAGGATCTTGTTGCTGGCCAGTTCATCTTATCCCCCAGATGAGATACACTATCTGAGTGGACAGAAAATGTTGTTAAGATGTGCTCTCTGCTGACCACATATCAGTTGAATCAGCTGTTACCTGATACATTAACTTTACATGCTGAAAGCAATAGTTTTACAGTAAAGAAATGAAACAAACTGCAACTTATATCCAAAAGTGGCTGACAGTGTGTAAAACTGTGACTGCCAGAAGTAATTCAGCCTTTACAGTGGAAGCATCATGTGGATTACATGACAGCATGACGTAGGTTGTAATGGATTAATGAAGGAAGTAATGAGTAAGATTCAGAAACAAGTGACCATCAGAAATGTCCTATACCATATATTATCTAGTTATAGAACTCCCTCTCTGACCCAAGAACGGTCCCAATGCCTATCTACAAGAACTAGAATCACTTAATATTATACCCAGTACCATTTTCCTTGGTGATCTAAGTTATCCATCTATAGACTGGAAAACCTCCATTACCAAGAATGCACAAGCACAGAGATTTCTGGACTTTGTCCTGGAATAAGATGACAGAGCATGAACTGGGGGGGGGGGGCATCTGGTATCTTTTGCTTACAAATATGAGGGCATCTTACACCATCCCTTACATATATCTGTTGCTTGTTAAGTCTGATCATAAAGCCATATCCTTCAAAATAAAATTGAAACCAGAGACCGTGTCCACCCAATTTACCTTTAGAAATTTCTCTTAAGACAAAATACCTTGTCCTATGTGATACATGAAAACAAACAACTCAGGAGCTTAATGAAACTCCACCAAAGCCATGTTTGAGACTGAAATAGCCATCCAAATCAAAGACAATAACAAGGCTTTTTTAGTTATGTTTGTAATCTCAGATGCACAATGCAACCATGTGTTGAGCTGATTGTGAACAGTGTTAACTGCACTAAGGATGAAGATATAGTAAATCTACTACCCAATAAATTCAGCCCAAACTTTACCCCTTTCTCCCGTCTGTCTTTCTCACAAGATACACCTGAAACTAACTTATCTCCAGCAATTATTACACAAGACCAAGTCCTAAAAGCACTATCAAAAGCTGAAAATATTGCATTGATGGTCCTGAAGATATCCCTGGGTGCATCTTAAATAGCATGAAGGATGATTTAGTAACCCCCCCCCCCAACAATACTATTCAACCTCATCCTTCATACAAGTTGTGTACTAAGTGAATAGAGAAATGCTACAGTCATTCCCCTGCCTAAGGGAGGACCTTCCACAGACTCAGGGAATTACAGACTCATTAGTCTGACCAGACACATATACAAAGAAATGGAAAGACTTATCATGGAAGTAATCAGTAAGGACAAAGGGAACCACCAAACAGTGTATCCATATCAGTTTGGATTTGTCAATGGTAGGTCATGATTATTCTGTCTGGTGGACTTTTATGAAAATGTCACAAAGCAATGGATAAAGATAAAATGGTACACACTGCATACCTTATCTTGGCTTAAACTTTTGACAAAATTCCCCACTCGGTCATAGTAGAAAAGGTAAAGTGGGAATAAACTCCTATTCCACCCTCTGGCTTGCCAACTGGCTCACATATAGGATGCAGGAGATCAAAATAGAGGAAGCTACCTCAACAAAGAGGCCAGTCACCAAAGGAGTTCCCAAGGTTTGGTGCTGAGACCTCTCTTATTTGGCATCCACTTCTCTGAAGTAAAAGCCAATACCAAAGGACTCTACCTGACTAAGTTTTCAGATGACCGTAAGCTAGTTGCAGTAATTGAATCCCCAAATACAGGAAGGTTTTCCACAAAGAAATGACTGCTGCCAGAATCATGGACTGAAACTAAATGCTAAAAATGCATTATCATTTGCTTTGGGAAGTTATTTACCCCAGGGAACTACCACATTGACATATGTCCCTAAGAGTTCACCTATTTCTTTGGGATTTGGGAACTTATGTGAACAGTGACCTAGTGTTCAACCAACATGTATCCACTCTCATAAGAAAGTTCTTTTATATATATTGTGCAATAAACAAAAGGATTGTGTTTAGATATAGAGATGTCATTGTCCGTCTTTACTCAGCTCTCATTAGGCCTGTCATTGAGTATAATCCCCTTTTGGCACATATCTGTCCAGGCACATGCAACAAGTGGAATGCCCACAGAGATACCTTACTAAACGGATACAAGTCCTAATCAATATGCCCTACATGGATGGAGTCAAAGCCCTTGCTATATTTAATATCCTACAGACTAAGAAGTAATCACTGTCTGGCATACAAGGCATCCTTTGACCCAGTATGATGGACCTACTGTACATCACATTAAATGGCATCAGAAATATTTGGTCCAGGAATTTAACCCTCTTCTGCAACATCAACTGGACAGTTTGAAGGGACAGGTGTATTTCACTGAGGATACCAATGCTCTGGAACAGATTCCACATCCATATAAAAACAAAGCTCATACCTGTCCATATTCAAGCATAACTCGGATCTGTGAAAGGGTAATAGAAAATTTTGCCAGATTTGTTCCCTGTACTACAAATGGACAGAGGCAGCTCCTAAATACTTTATCCCATTCATGGGACCCCTCAAATTATCTATGGTATAATCCTAGTTATTGACTTCCTCGGTGGTGCAGCGGTAGTGTTGTTGCCTCACAGCAAGAGGTTCTCCCGTTAGATTCTTGGCTGGAGTGTGGGAAGTGCCTTCTGTGTGGAGTCTGCATGTCCTCCCTGCGGTTGGGTGGGCGTTCAAAAGACATGCGTAAATGGGCATGCCTTCATTGAAGGTTGAATGTCGAGCTGGCACCTCGGCGTTTGTGAAAATCTACTGCCAATCATTAGCGGACTGGAGTTCCGCTGTAGCGACCCCTAACCGGGAAAAGCCGAAAGACAACAACAACATAATCCTAGTTATTCATATTTGGGGTAAAATATAATTACTGATCATGAGAACGATAAGGCCAATCTAACAACAAATGGGTTAGGCTAATTCAAGCACCAAAAGGGAAATTATCTGGGCTTAAAATGACCCACAAGTCAGCTAGTCTAGTACTTATCTATGAACCTATGAACTTAAGTATATATTGTAAATAGATGGGAAACTTAAGAACTATAAAAAATGTATAATCATGTGCTTTTCAAACTTTTTTGCATGGGTTTATCCTGTATGCTTTGTGCATGAATAAATTCCATTATTGTAGAAAAAAATTAAGAAGAGCTGTTGGCCAACTAACATCAGTAAATTAATAACTTCCAATGAAGGGCTCATACCAGCTTGAAATCTCAAATAATGGCAAAATCTGTGTTAGTCCAATAAAATGTATTACAGCGTGTGTGTGTGTGTGTGTGTGTGTGTGTGTGTGTGTGTGTGTGTGTGTGTGTTCCAGTATCTGTTGTATTTTCCATTATTGTATACACTCAAGCATTGCATTCAGCCTTCTTTCCTTCTGGAATACAACACTTTATGTTGGAGCTTTTTCCACTTGCCCTTGAAAATGGAAACCACCTAGATGTCCTTCAAGGATGCATCTGCAGTCATAACATATGGGTTGTCCTGCCTCAGGCAGCCCTTCGGTCGGCCGGATTCCAAAGTCTGGGTCTGGCCTCAGCTGATGTCGCACTTCACCCGACGTCATAGCTCCTGGGGTATAAAGGCATCAGCCGACGCCATTTTCCTCAGTCTTTCTTGCCGCGCGGTGCCCGAAGCAGAAGCTGTTCGCAAGTGCCGGTCGGTCAGATCCAGAGATTTCAGCTACCGAAGACTTCTAAAAAAGCTAAGTACCCCGTTGGGGACTCTTTCTTGCCTCAGCCGATGTCAGACAAAGTAAATAATTGTTTAACTTGTGGGAAACAAATACCCCCTAAGGATTTCCACTCTTACTGCCTTCCTTGCTTAGGCCCAGACCACGATGTATCAGCTTGTTTAGCCTGTGCTTCCTTCAACCGACGGACACTTAGACGTCGGTCGGAGTTTGCAGAAGAGTTTTTTGGTCCCGCTTTTGCATATAAAATGCCGTCGGAGACTCCGACTACACATTTAGCCAAAAAACGCAAGGAAAAGGACCGACACTCGTGGCCCACGGTTTCGGCTGAAACCACGGTTAGGCCTACCACGAGTGTCTCGGTTTCGGCTGAAACCGAGTCCTCGGTTCTTCCTTCGGCCGAAAGCATGCCTCCAACAACCGAGGCCACAGAGGCCCTGGCTGAGTCGGCTACAGAAATTCCTACTGAAGAAGCAGGCACACAAGAATTGTCCGACACCATTCCATTGGACATCTCTACTCCTGCACGTGGGGCAGCTAGACCCCCTGCTTCTATGTCTATTAAGGCCTTCTCCAGGGCTAAAGCAGCTAAACTTTCCAAGGCCTTACCTACAAAAGCTCCCTCTCACAGACCTTCCTCAAGTTCTCAGATTCTTAGCCTTGCTGAGGACCTTATTTCTCTGATCAGGGGATCCCAACCTCACCCAGACAGGGCCTCACAACCCCCTCCTGAAAAAAGGCCTAGGACTGAACCCCCTGAACCTCTCTCCTCTGACTATTCCTCGGATGGATCAGATTTATCAGACCATCAGGAAGGACCATACTCACCTTATGAGGATTCGGATGCAGAAGACTCCATTCCTTCTGCCTCCCCCCCAGAAGAATTTTCATTTGGGGAAAATCTACACTCAGTGAGGGAACACTTCCAATGGCAGGGTCAGGATTTTTCTGATTCTAGGAAAAGGCTAAGGACTTTTTTACACTTGCCACAGCATAGGCCTTTAGCCATAACACCTGTACTATCAGTTGTTGATGATGCATACATTGATGCCAGTACTGCCCCTGATTCTCTTCCTCCAGCCCCTGCCAAACCTGACAGATATTACAGGGTCCCGGATTCTCACTTCCACTTGTATAAGGCCCATGCTGCAGACCCAGAAACCATTTCTCAGGGCCCTAAGGGTGTTGCAGCTGCCTCTGCCAAAAACCCCCTACCCTCTGAAAGAGAATCAAGAGCATTAGAGAGATGGGGTAAAAAGGTTTATACATCTGCTACTCTTTCTGCCAGGGCTTTAAACTGTCAATTTCACATGATACAGTACCAGGAATTTTTGTTAGATCAGCTGAATAAAAAGCTTTCCTCTCCTGAACCTTTAGACCGTAAGTCCCTTCAGGATTTGGTACACAATTCTCAGCAGGTCAGTAATAATTTCTTAAAATGTGGCTATGATGCACTGGAGGCTTCATTTAGATCAGCTATGACTGGAGCAGTAATTCGAAGGCATGCCTGGCTAAAAGAGCAATCCTTGCCAGACCATGTTAAGTCTAAACTCCTAGATGCCCCTATGGAGAAACAAAGTTTATTTGGCTCCCCTGCACAGGAGGTTCTAAAGAAAGTGGAAGAAAAAGCAAAATCTGTGCAAACAGTCAAGGATTTTCTGCAGGTCCAACCTCCGAGGTTCAGCAGAAATTGGCCTTCAAAGAATTGGTCCTTTCCAGACACCTCCAGAGCACAGAGAGGCAGAAATAGATGCCCAAGAGGCAGAGGTCAATCAAGGGGTGCCTACAGGGGTCGACAGTGGCAACCAGCCAACCAGAGGAGTACCGCCACAGCTGCGACTGCAACCACTTCCACAGGACAGACACAATGACTTGGCTCTGATTCCGCCTACCAGGGAACAACTGGAAGCACCCTTGGGCGGAAAGCTAGCTTTATTTTCAAAAAACTGGCATTGCATTACAGGAGACAAATGGACCTTGTAAACAATAGACAAAGGCTACAGGTTTCACTTCCACACTTTACCAAAAAAGAGAGGAATGCCAAACCTTCCACCAAGCCAGAAGTCAGAGGCTCTAAAACAAATCATCAAATTACTAAGGATGAGAGCAATAGAAAAGGTACCACCTATGGAAAAAGGCCAAGGATTTTACTCTAGACTATTCCTTGTACCAAGAAAAGAAACTCAATGGAGGCCTATTATCGACTTGTCCGCACTGAACACATATCTCATTGTACCAAAATTCAAGATGCTGACCCTACAGCAACTTCTTCCCATGTTGGGCAAGGAGTCTTGGCTGGTGACTCTAGATCTCAAGGAGGCATACCTGCACGTCCCTATACGACCAGATTGCAGAAGACACCTCAGATTTCTTGCAGGATCAGAGCATTATCAATTCTCAGCATTGCCCTTTGGCTTATCTACTGCGCCCAGAGTATTCATGAAATGCCTGGCATCCGTAATTGCACATTGCAGGCTTCAGGGAATTCAAATCTACCCATACCTGGACGACTGCCTAATACAAGCGGACAACAAGACAAAAATAATAAAGGATTTGGCCTATGTCATACAACTGCTGCAAGCCTTGGGATACACAGTCAACATACAGAAGTCAAGACTAGTGCCATCCCAAAGGATAACATTTTTGGGTGCAGAACTGGACACAATAACTCAGATGGCTTTTCTCACAGAAGAAAAACAAAAGCAACTACCAGTCTACTTCATGGCATTGACAAGACAAACTCAGCTTACTGCAAGGAAAGTCCTGCAGGCCCTGGGTTACATGGCATCCTGCATAATCTTGATCCCACATGCCAGGCTGCATATGAGAAAATTACAATGGTACCTAAGGAATGTATGGTCTCAACACAGACACAGTCTAGAAACCATGATACCAATCATTCCATGCCTGAAAAAAGAATTCCTGTGGTGGGCTCAGGCCTGCCAGACCAACAGAGGGTTGCCTTTCCACAAACCACAACCAAGGCAGACCATCACCACGGATGCCTCAGACCTAGGCTGGGGGGCACACATGGAAGACAAGTGTGTCCAAGGCCTATGGTCCCAAGACCAGCTGAATCTACACATAAATCTAAAGGAGATGCTGGCAGTGAAGCATGCAATCGAGGCATTCAAATCATTCCTCCAGCAAGGACACCTGCTGATAAGGACGGACAATATCACAGTCATGTGGTACATCAACAAACAGGGAGGCACGCATTCCTACTCTCTATGCCGGATGGCAATGGACCTGTGGAACCTAGGCCTGAATCTCAACATTCAACTGCAGGCCAGATTCGTACCAGGAAAAGAGAATTCACTAGCAGACAGCTTAAGCAGAACTACCACGGATGCTCACGAATGGATGCTGCATCCAGACATCTTCAAAAACATAACAAAGAAATGGGAATGCCAGAGATAGACCTGTTCGCCTCCCCACTCAACCACCAACTGAAGAAATTCTGCTCAAGAGAATACCACCCACAAGCCTGGAGGGTGGACTCCCTTTCTTTCAGCTGGAAGGCCCTGACAGTTTATGCCTTTCCACCTCTCCCATTGATGTACAAAGTTCTACTGAAGATCAGGGAGGAACAGCCAAAGGTAATTCTGATAGCTCCAGACTGGCCAAGGCAGCATTGGTACCCGCTACTGAGAAGCATGTCTCGGATGAACTCATGGCCTCTACCTCTATGGCCTTTACTTCTAACGCAGAACAACTACAAGACCCTGCATCCAAACTTGAAAATGCTGCAGCTAACTGCCTGGAAAATTGCATAAAACAAAACCAACCTGTTTTATCTCAGAGGGTCAAGGACATTATCCTGGAGGTTCGCAGACCCTCCACATGGAAAACATACTCAGCCAAATGGAAGAGATTCCTCGTTTGGAGTGCATCAAAGGGAACAAATGTCACACTGGCAAACCTAGCACACATCCTAGAATACTTAGCAGAACTGTTCCACAATGGCCTGTCCTATTCTTCCATTAAGATTCATGCTTCAGCAATTTCAGCAGAGTACAACATGGATCCTCCTATCTTCTCTCACCCTCTCCTCAGACAATTTCTAAGAGGGATACAAAATGTAAAACCTCCAAGGAAACCACCTCTGCCTGCATGGGATCCCAATTTTGTGCTGGAAAAATTAATACTTCCCCCTTTTGAACCAGCAGCATCAGCAGACTTACAGTTCTTATCTTGGAAAACTGCCTTCCTTCTAGCAATCACTTCAGCAAGAAGGGTATCTGGGTTACAGGCATTAATGGCAGTGCAGCCTTTCCTTATCTTTCACCAGGATAGAGTGTCTCTGAGAACCAATCCTACTTTCATGCCAAAGGTGGTATCCAGGGTATCCTTGAACCAAGCTATTCATTTACCTATGTTCTTCCCTAACCCACAGAACAGGGGGGAAAAACTACTGCACACCTTGGATGTACACAGACAACTGCGCTACTATCTGGACAGAACTAAGACCAGCAGAAAAACTGACCAGCTTCTGGTAGCATATGCAACAGGAGTGCAAGGAAAAGCAATTTCCAAACAGACAATTTCAAAATGGATAGGAAATTGCATTCGATTCTGCTACTCTTTTCATGGAAAGACAACTCCTGAAAATATCAGGCCTCACTCCACAAGAGCTACAGCCACCACTACAGCTTTCCTACGAGGAGTGGCTACCAAAGACATTTTAGAAGCTGCTACTTGGAGCTCCGTGCATACATTTGCCAAGCATTACAATCTTCCTTTATACTCCAGATCCCGAGCAGGTTTTGCAACTGCAGTTTTACAAGGGATCTTAACTACACCATCATTATCTTAGTGCCTCCTCCCTCAGTTTGGCTATGGTATTCTACCCATATGTTATGACTGCAGATGCATCCTTGAAGGACATAGTACAGTTTTGTACCTACCATAAATGTAGATGTCCGATAGGTATGCATCTGCAGTCAGGATTACCCACCCTCCTTCCCCCTCTGTGGTATTCCTAGGGTACTTACCCCTCTCTTAGCTAGCTGGGGAATCTATTATGGTGTATTTGTTTGTATGTATATATGTATATATACTTTTTGCTTTCTACTGTTTGGAATTTTCTACTTTTATCCAAATTTAGCCTTCCTAGAGGGCACCTGGCATCTGGGGCAAGAAACACTGAGGAAAATGGCGTCGGCTGATGCCTTTATACCCCAGGAGCTATGACGTCGGGTGAAGTGCGACATCAGCCGAGGCCAGACCCAGACTTTGGAATCCGGCCGACCGAAGGGCTGCCTGAGGCAGGACAACCCATATGTTATGACTGCAGATGCATACCTATCGGACATCTACATTTACGGTAGGTACAAAACTGTACTTTCGACTTTCCAAGTAAACATAAGTAACTGTCCTACCCTTCTCTTTGTAATGACAACCCAGTGGAGTTGACAGCCTGTACTTCCTGCTTATCTATCATCTTTGTCTGTAAGAGAGTGGTTTACATGCAGAGAACATGCTATGTAGACTCACATGTGAACTTCCAACTATGCCAGGCCCAGCCATATACACTAACAGAAGTAATATTCACATTCAAGTCCTCGAGGCTCAGCCTGAGTCTGAAACGTATTTTCTTCTAACAAATAATATATGCTAAGAGCAAAACTAACAGAAAATCATGGCTATGTTACTTGTTTAAAATCTTACGTTCTCCAAAAACTATACTCATTATATTTGGAATGATACTAATCACTGTTATAAAATGTATGACCTTCATCTTCAGTTCTGTAAATCTCACATGGCCTCTATTTCTAATGAGTCATGTGGTTACTCTGCAGTCCAGTTTTGAACCCCCTATCATATTTTTTAACAGAAGCTCTTGTCATTCCACTTATTTTTCACAAGAGATGGATGAATGTGGTGAAGAAACAAGTGGTACTGTAGGGTCCATCTGCTTTTAACTATTTATTTTATTTCTTTATTTTGTTTTTGATAACCAGGAAAGTCCGACTGGACACTTATCCCTTTTTCACCGGAGGCCTGGGGAGAAGAGATTCATACAGAATAAACATTCACATGAACTTAACATATACATAACTAGCTTGTTTTACAGTTAAGACTTAAGATTAAATGTAATATTAAAACTAGATTAAACTGCAGAATTATATGAATTGCAGATAAAGTTTACATTGCACAGGAACACTATCAGCCATGTAAATCTTACATAGCTGGCATGCATGGTGACATGATTATCTAGTCAGTGGGATTCCAGGGTTCAGCTGAGTGGTAGTTAGGTTAGCTAATTACAGTGAACTGAAAATGTTTACAAGGATTATAATAAAGGAAGGAAAGAACAACTGATTAAGCAGTATACCATACTCCTATACTGGTTGTAAACAGTTACTGAGTTAAAAGTTTGATATTAAGAAGTTGCTAAGCAATATTAGGTGATAAGAGAATAGGTAAAATAGCTGGACAAAGATCTGTAACCTGAAAATGTAGGGAAGTAGAATTAGCTATACAGAAGTAAGAGAAAGGAGGATGGGAAAAAGCTTAAAGATTTAGATATATAGATAGTGACAAAAAAGGGTGATATAGCGGATAAGTATGGGCAGGAAGGTATAGATAATAATTTGATTTAGATGTCTTTGGGGGATTTACGGAAGGACTTACCTGGCCCTGCACATGCACCAAATCAGGCTATTATGAAGACGGTCCCCGGGATTCATGAAGCTCGGCGCAAGGCCTGTGTAAGGCTTGCGCCGGCAGTGCAGTGAATAATCGGCGTAGCAGCACCATATGCATAGTAATGAGTGCGCGCCGCAACAACAGACACGTGCGGAGGGCACGTGAGCGAGCCCAAGTAGGATGCGTCCAGAGGCGTGGCCAAGCCGGCAGGCGATGAGCAACCTAAAGTGCTGACTTCCACAGGCCGCCTGCAATAGTAACCGCACCAGCCAGGGCCCATGGATAATGAAACATACGCAGACTATGCAACATAGTACCCGTTCACACAAAACGGAGAACCAAACATTAACCCACGAAGTCCAAAGTGTACCCGTCCAAGGAACAAAGGATACGCGTAATACCGTGTCCATCCCGCAATGCACTGTCAGTGGGCATACCCAGTGAAGGTGTACCGCAGCATGTCAGCGCGCTGCACCGACATAGAAGTAGCGACATGGGCATGGTCACCAGCAGTAGTGACAGTACACAGCCGGGTAGCCGTGTCGATATAACAACAAGAAGGAAACAAGATACCCTAAACACAGGCAAACATGTGCATAGCAACATGTACTACACCCAGCAACGTGCTCGTCGCATACACATAGGACGGCGTATGCCTAAGCGTAATATCCAGAAGCGGAACTCATGTATGCAAATGTAATACACAACAGCCCCGTCATAGCATGTAACCCGCACCCATGTACGACCGTGCACCCAACCCAGCTAGCAGCCTTGCACAGCTACACACCCACACACAATGGGCATACCTGAAATGTAGTAAGAAGTATTGTCCTAGGCAGTGCCACGCGGGCAAATATGTACCCCACATGTTAACATCCCACCTCAGGTACAGATATCCAAATGGCTGCATGTGAATGTGTCAGCAGAATGTGTACATCCCGCATGTGGTATGGACCTGTCGAAACCCCATAGGCGTGCACACGCCACGGTGCCCATAACTGTACACATCTGGACAAGGCGGTATGTTCAGCCACCGTACCGATGATTAGCTATGCAGACATGTCAAACACAACACATATGGCGGAACATCTGCCCACCAAGCAGGACGCCCCAACAGGGTGCCACAGGCACAGAAGGGGAAGGTGGGACATCACACGTTGAGAGTAGCGTTGCCGGACGGCCAAACACCCACGGCCAACGCAAAGGACGGAATAACATGTATATGCCGGGATGGATGGGTATGTCATAGCATGGGAATAGGCCAAGCTATCCACCATAATAGCCATGCGTACCAGATACAAACATCCAGTAACACGCAGTAGTAATGCAGGAAGGCATACACGACTGTGGGAATAGCACAGGACATATGGCATGTGCCAAGTGTAGATGCATGACACAAATGTCCAGGATGGGGCCCCCTGCAAAGAGGAACATGTGCCAACCCCACCTCCCACAGATGTACCGGCAGTGAAAACACATGCCAAACACACACCAACACTACCGTCCATCCCACGACAGCAACGGAGGCTGGTCAAAGACCACCATGACGCATGCACAAACAGGGACACATGTAACCGTTGCCTTAACACCCCCCCTCAGGCCAAAGAATAATAGAATGGACATATGCATGTAATGCTGTGAAGGATGTGTGGTAGTCCTCAGTATCACAGAGGTAGGTACACAGATACACTGTAATCAACTGTGACGTATGTGCACTGTAGACAGCATACCTGCAGGTAATACATAGTTCAATCACGTGCCACAGAAATATACACATAAGAATGAGGATAGGGGATAGACAAGTGTGAATGGGACAAACTATGAACATAGGTTCATAGGTCCATAGGTACAGAGTAGGCTATCTACCCAAGGGCAGCCATAACCCTAGGCCACAGTTATGTTTCCTTTGCCAACCCTCCAGTCTGGAGATAAAATGCCTAATATATTGCTGTACCTCTGTCAAGCAGTGACAATGATGTAATCCCTGGGGTATATCTGCAATCCCCCATCCAATGGACAAGATCCCCCTCGAACAAGGCTAGCAAGGTTCTCTGCCTCACATGTACTGTGATGTTGTTCCACAGCATAGTGAGTGTCTCGGTGATGTATGTGTCACTTCAACACATTCTATTAATGACCGTGTCAAGGTTCACGTCACCTGCCCTTGTGGTTCTGAGGGATGTAGATCCAGTAGGTGAAGCATAGTCATCAAATATGGGTCGACATGGCCTCGTATGTCAGGCACAGGTCACCACTGAACAAGTGGTATGTGACTGAATGGAGCAGGAGTCCTTACAGTGGGGCAGCATAACACAAATCCCTGACACCCTGCATCTGTCTGACGATGAACCTATGTGGCCTTCCCAGCTGCTGTAGGTGTCGGGTCAGATACCTTCCGAATGGGGCAATATACTCAATCATAGGTCTAATGAGTAATGAGTACAAGGAGACGATGACCTACCCTGATCTAGATGTGAATCCCTGCATGATCAGGTGGGCAATGTAGAAGTTCTACCGAACCACGATAGCAACGTGTGTGTCGAACGAATGGTGACGGACAACCTGGGTCCCCAGATCCCTGGTAAGTCCCCCCCATGATCAGTGGACTGCCACCCATATGGCGGACAGGGGTGACCTTGTTCTTTCCGATGGGTATGACTATGCATAACCCGGCATTTAGCTGTAGGCCATGTCCCTGACAGCAGATATCTATATCTGTGAGACCCCTTTGAAGGATATCTGTGTCAGATGTCCGTCCCACTATGGCACCCGGTTCGCAGTCATCTACAAACAATGTCAGCCCTAACCCCCCTGTGTGTGCTTGTACTTTGGAAATGTAGATGTAGAAAAAGAGTGGACCCAGGGCAGAGCCCCGTGGGACACCGCCTGTGACAGGCAGTAAGTTTGACATGCTGCCAGCAACTATGACCGCGTGGGTTGTGTCACCTAGCCAGTTTGCAACCCATCCTGCGATGTACGTGTTCACATCCAAGCCGATGAGTTTATCAATGATACCCGAGGGGGGTATTGTGTTGAAGGCCTTTGCCAGGTCGAGGTAGGCTGTATGGACTGCATGACCCTCATCAATGGCCTCGGTGACTGTCCCTAAAACATCAACCAGGTTTTAAACGCATGATCTGCCCCTGACCAAGCCAAACTGGGTTGGATGCAAAGTATGCAGGTCCCCTATGTCGTCATCTATGGGCTGCAGTATGATCCTTCCCCATGTCTTTCCAGATAAGGCTTCTCATGCTAATGGCATGGTAATAACCAGGGTCAGTGGAGGCACTGCCCCTGTGAAGTGGGACTACAGTCGCCGTGCGCCACAACTTGGGTACGTTACCCGAGGTGAGGCTAAGAGTAAACAGCTGTCCTAACTGTGGGTCTAATTCCTCAATGAGATCGCAGAGTACATAGTCGGGACACCAGCTGGTCCCATGGATGCTGTGTTCACTACCTTGGAGAGAGCATGTCCCACCTGTGCGTTACAGAACATTCGGGGGCCACAATCCGCTGGTACAGACATCTCTCCATGTGGGGGGGAGGGGGTGGAGATGTCTTTACCGAACCTGTCAGCCAGTATGTTGGCAATGTGTGTATGTTCAGTAAACTTCACATCATTGTGAACCCAGTCAGAGCATATCTGGGAGTTACCTCCCAGGTGTCCAGCATAGCTAATGAAGGCCATATGATTGTCTGTCGAGTCCTTGGAGATATATCTGTGGAACCTGCCCCGGATTATGTCATGAGAGCTTGTAGCACTTCACATATAATGAGCAAGGGTGTCATACCTCACAAGGAGTCTGCTCTGTCTTGTAGTAGCCACCTCCTCTCATTGTACAGCTTGTGTATGGCTGGGGTACACCACACTGGATGCTTGGCATTGGTACAAAGACCCACAGTTGGGTAAGGGAATGCCTGATCCATGCAGTCCTGTAGGTGCCGGTAGAAGGCATATGTAAGTGATGCAGTGGCTTGAGTAATGTTGACCACTGGCTAAGGATCCTTAAAGGAGACCACAGTAGTGTTTAGAATTGTGAATTCGGCCTTTGAGAAAGCCATGTGTATGGTAACCGGCACCACCCACAGCATCGTATGTCAATAGCAGAAGCTATTGTCCAAATAACATAACATTAACTTTATCATTAAAATATGTATTATTATTCATTTAGTGATATGTTTCTGCTAATTACATTTGCAAATGCCCGGTAAGACCGGGCCAAAGTGCTCGTGATCTACCTGTTATGGTGGTGTCATTCTGACAATAAAGTGGCGATACTTCCCTACTGGGACCTCTGGGGATTATTTAAAGCAGTTGTTAACCTGCATCATTGGATGTACACCATTTGGTCTCGGTTTTGGAAAACCTGGTTTACGTAGCACTACACACTATGGGTAGTCAAGCAGACATCCGCGATTGGGGAACATACAGCAGCAGTCAAAACCACTGGCCACATGGACACAGTCCGACAAGTTCTACACTTTACATATGCACATTGGTGTCCATTGTAGGACCAAAAATTGTCCCGTACGGAATACCATCCAGCCTTCATCGTTCAACCAGGAGAAGCGACAGTCGTGACCACGGCACAGCTAGACATATGCACCACCAGCGTGTTTAATGTTGATGACAAGTGTCCATGAAATGCAGGACATATGAACAGAAAACCCCAGACTGTCGAGTCCATAGAAGTTCGTCCACATCCCAGTCCCGCACACATGAAGGATGTGTAATGGGTACTGTTGAGGGTTTCATCCATGGGATCATGGGTATGCAGAAATGGGGCTCGGTGTTGTTTGGCAGATAATCCGTTGTCCCGCCCCGTGGGAGGGATGTGGGTGTAGCACATGCCTTACCCCCCACTAATAAAGCAAAACATCCACCGGAGAATGCTAAATGCAGCTGTGAAATGTGTACAGCCCTATACCAGTGTCCAGTAGGCAATTCCCATGGACGGACAAACGTACGGCCAAGATGGCACCCATAACTGCAAACCCGGTGGAATTACACAGCTGCAGTAAGGCATAACACAGGAAATACAGTTGGGAACTACAGTGGACACTCCCCATACAAAGTCAGACCGCCGTGCGAATACCGGCGTACGCAGCACTCAATATGCCAGCACCAAAATGGGGATTACTCGCTGCCATGCTGCGGAACAAATGGGCGACCTGTGGAACACATACTAATGGCACACCAACAACGTCAACTAGGAAGTTCAGTCAAAACCACCCGCCAGATGGACACAGTCCAACAAGTTCTACACTTTACATATGCACATTGGTGTCCATTGTAGGACCCAAAAATTGATACTTATGGAACATCATACAGCTGTTATCGTTCAACCAGAAGAAGCGACAGCCGTGACTATGGCACAGCTAGACATATGCACCACCAGCGTTATTAAGGTTGATGACAAGTGTCTATGAAATGCAGGACATATGGACAGAAATCCCCAGAGTTCCGAGTCCATAGAAGTGCGTCCACATCCCAGTCCCGCACACATGAAGGATGTGTAATGGGTACCGTCGAGTGTTGCAGCCATGGGATCCTGGGTATGCAGAAACAGGGCTCGGTGTTGTGTGGCAGATAAACCATTGTCCCGCCCCGTGGGAGGGATGTGGGTGTAGCACCTGCCTTACTCCCCACCAATAATGCAAAGCATCCACCGGATAATGCTAAATGCAGGTGTGAAATGTGTACAGCCCTATACCAGTGTCCAGTAGGCAATTCTCATGGATGGACAAGCGTACAACCAAGATGGCACCCATAACTGCAAACCCGGTGGAATTACACAGCTGCAGTAAGGCATAACACAGGAAATACACATAGGGACTACAGTAGACATTCCCCATACAAAGTCGGACCGCCGTGCGAATACCGGCGTACACAGCACTCAATCTGCCAGCACCAAAATGGGGATCACTCGCTTCCATACCGCGGAAGAAATGGGCGACCTGTGGAACACATACCAATGGCACAAAAACAACGTCAGCTAGGATATGTAAACTATGGCGTTCCCACTTATAAAGAAAACATGCTTCAATGAATACATAGGGGATCTACATGTTCTGGTGGTGTTATGTTGACAATACAGTGACGGATATTTCCTATTGGGACATCTGAGGTTTATTTAAAGCAGTTGCTAACCTGCATCTTTGGATGTACACCATTTGTTCTCAGTCCTATATGGGTAGTCAAACAGACATCCACAATTGGGGAACATACAGCAGCAGTCAAAACCACTGGCCAGTTGGACACAGTCCAGCAACATCTCACTTTACATATGCACATTGGTGTCCATTGTAGGACCCAAAAATTTATCCTAACAGAATTCCATCCAGCCGTTACCATCCACCAGATGACGCGACAGCCGTGAGTACGGCACAGCGAGACATATGCACCACCAGCGTGTTTAAGGTTGATGACAAGTGTCCATGAAATGCAGGACATATGAACAGAAATCCCCAGATTGACGTGTCCATAGATGTGCGTTTACATCCCAGTCCCGCACACATGAAGGATGTGTAATGGGTACTGTCGAGGGTTTCATCCATGGGATCGTGGGTATGCAGAAATGGGGCTCGGTGTTGTTTGGCAGATAATCCGTTGTCCCACCCTGTGGGAGGGATGTGGGTGTAGCACATGACCTACTCCCCACTAATAATGCAAAGCATCCACCGGATAATGCTAAATGCAGGTGTGAAATGTGTACAGCCCATACCAGTGTCCAGTAGGCAATTCCCATGGATGGACAAGCCTACGACCAAGATGGCACCCATACCTGCAAGCCCGGTGGAATTACACAGCTGCAGTAAGGCATAACACAGGAAATACAGATGGGAACGACAGTAGACACTCCCCATACAAAGTCAGACCGCCGTGCGAATACCGGCGTACACAGCACTCAGTCTGCCAGCAACAACATGGGGATTACTTGCTGCCATACTGCGGAACAAATGGGAGACCTGTGGAACACATACTAATGGCACACCAACAACGTCAACTAGGAAGGTCATAGGATGTTTAAACTATGGTGTTCCCACTTATAAAGAACATCCTTCAATGAATTAATAGGTTCTACATGTTCCGGCTGTGTTATATTGACAATACAGTGGCGGATATTTCCTAATGGGACTTCTGAGGATTAGTTAAAGCAGTTGCTAACCTGCAGCATTAGATTAACACCATTTGGATTAATTGTAAAAAAACATGGGTTTCGTAGCACTACATAATATGGGTAGTCAAACAGACATCCGCGATTGGGGAACATACAGCAGCAGTCAAAACCACTGGCCAGATGGACACAGTCCAACATGTTCTACACTTTACATATGCACATTGGTGTCCATTGTAGGACCCCAAATATTTATCCCTACGCAATGTCAACCGGCTGCGATCGAGAGACCCAGAAGAGGTGACAGCCGTGACTACGGCACAGCTAGATATATGCACCACCAGCGTGTTCAAGGTTGATGACAAGTGTCCATGAAATGCAGGACATATGAACAGAAATCCCCAGATTGTCGAGTCCATAGAAGTGCGTCCACATCCCATTCCCGCACACATGAAGGATGTGCAATGGGTACCGTCGAGGGTTGCAGCCATGGGATCGTGGGTATGCATAAATGGGGCTCGGTGTTGATTGGCAGATGATCCGTTGTCCCGCCCCGTGGGAGGGATGTGGGTATAGCACATGCGTTACTCCACACTAATAATGCAAATCATCCACCGGAGAATGCTAAATGCAGCTGTGAAATGTGTACAGCCCTATACCAGTGTCCAGTAGGCAATTCCCATGGACGGACAAACGTACGACCAAGATGGCACCCATAACTGCAAACCCGGTGTAATTCCACAGCTGCAGTAAGGCATAACACAGGAAATACAGATAGGGACCACAGTACACACCCCCCCATACAAAGTCAGACCAGCGTGCGAATACCGGCGTACACAGCACTCAATCTGCCAGCAGGAAAATGGGGATCACTCGCTTCCATACTGTGGAACAAATGGGCGACCTGCGGAACACATACTAATGGCACACCAACAACGTCTACTAGGAAGGTCATAGGATGTTCAAACTATGGCGTTCCCACTTATAAAGAACATCCTTCAATGAATTAATAGGATCTACATGTGTTGGTTGTGTGATTGTGACAATACAGAGGCGGAGATTTCCTAATGGGACATCTGAGGATTAGTTAAAGCATCTCTTAGCCTGCATCATTGGATTTACACCATTTGGGTTCAGTTTAGACAATCCCGGTTTACGTAGCACTACATAATATGGGTAGTCAAACAGACATCCATGATTGGGGAACATACAGCAGCAGTCAAACCCACTGGCCACATGGACACAGTCCAACACATTCTACACTTTACATATGCACATTGGTGTCCATTGTAGGACCCCAAAAATTTATCCGTACGCAATGTCAACCGGCTGCGATCGAAAGACCCAGAAGAACTCACAGCCGTGACTATGGCACAGCTAGACATATGCACCATCAGCGTGTTTAAGGTTGATGTCAAGTGTCCATGAAATGCAGGACATATGAACAGAAATCCCCAGATTGACGAGTCCATAGAGGTGCGTCCACATCCCATTCCCGCACACCTAAAGGGTGTGTAATGGGTACCGTCGAGGGTTGCAGCCATGGGATCGTGGGTATGCAGAAATGGGGCTCGGTGTTGATTGGCAGATAATCCGTTGTCCCGCCCCGTGGGAGGGATGTGGGTATAGGACATGCCTTACTCCCCACTAATAATGCAAATCATCCACCGGAGAATGCTAAATGCAGCTGTGAAATGTGTACAGCCCTATACCAGTGTCCAGTAGGCAATTCCATGGATGGACAACCGTCCGACCAAGATGGCACCCATAACTGCAAACCGGGTGGAATTACACAGCTGCAGTAAGGCATAACACAGGAAATACACATAGGGACTACAGTACACACTCCCCATACAAAGTCAGACCGCCGTGCGAATACCGGCGTACACAGCACTCAATCTGCCAGCAAGAAAATGGGGATCACCCGCTTCCATACTGCGGAACAAATGGGCGACCTGGAACACATACTAATGGCACACCAACAACGTCTACTAGGAAGGTCATAGGATGTTTAAACGTTGGCGTTCCCACTTATAAAGAACATCCTGCAATGAATTAATAGGATCTACATGTTTTGGTTGTGTGATTGTGACAATACAGAGGCGGAAATATCCTAATGGGACATCTGAGGATTAGTTAAAGCATTTGTTAGCCTGCATCATTGGATTTACACCATTTGGGTTCAGTTTAGACAATCCCGGTTTACGTAGCACTACATAATATGGGTAGTCAAACAGACATCCGTGATTGGGGAACATACAGCAGCAGTCAAACCAAATGGCCAGATGGACACAGTCCAACAAGTTCTACACTTTACATATGCACATTGGTGTCCATTGTAGGACTCCAAAAATTTAACCCTATGCAATAGATACGAGATGGAGCGAGCAACGCTGAAAGTGTAACAGCTGTGACTACGGCACAGCTAGACATATGCACCACCAGCGTGTTTAAGGTTGATGACAAGTGTCCATGAAATGCAGGACATATGAGCAGAACTCCCCAGATGGTCGAGTCCATAGAAGTGCGTCCACATCCCAGTCCCGCACACATGAGGGATGTGTAATGGGTACCGTCGAGGGCTGCAGCCATGGGATCATGGGTATGCAGAAATGGGGCTCGGTGTTGTTTGGCAGATAATCCGTTGTCCCACCCCGTGGGAGGGATGTGGGTATAGCACATGCCTTACTCCCCACCAATAATGCAAATCATCCACCGGAGAATGCTAAACGCAGCTGTGAAATTAGTACAGCCCTATACCAGTGTCCAGTAGGCAATTCCCATGGATGGACAAACGTACGACCAAGATGGCACCCATAACTGCAAACCTGGTGGAAGTACACAGCTGCAGTAAGGCATAACACAGGAAATACAGATAGGGACTACATTACACACTCCCCATACAAAGTCAGACCGCGCCGTATAATACCGGCGCATACAGCACTCAATCTGCCAGCAAGAAAATGGGGATCACTCGCTACCATACTGCGGAACAAATGGGCGACCTGGAACACATACTAATGGCACACCAACAACGTCAACTAGGAAGGTCATAGGATCTGTAAACTATGGCGTTCACACTTATAAAGAACATCCTTCAATTAATTAATAGGATCTACATGTTTTGGTTGTGTTATTTTGACAATACTGTGGCGGTAATTTCCTAATGGGACATCTGAGGATTACTTAAAGCATTTGTTAGCCTGCATCATTGGATTTACACCATTTGTGTTCAGTTTAGAAAAACCTGGTTAACGTAGCACTACATAATATGGGTAGTCAAACAGACATCCGCGATTGGGGAACATACAGCAGCAGTCAAACCAACTGGCCAGATGGACACAGTCCAACAAGTTCTACACTTTACATATGCACATTGGTGTCCATTGTAGGACTCCAAAAATTTAACCCTATGCAATAGATACGAGATGGAGCGAGCGACGCTGAAAGTGTAACAGCTGTGACTACGGCACAGCTAGACATATGCACCACCAGCGTGTTTAAGGTTGATGACAAGTGTCCATGAAATGCAGGACATATGAGAAGAACTCCCCAGATGGTCGAGTCCATAGAAGTGCGTCCACATCCCAGTCCCGCACACATGAGGGATGTGTAATGGGTACCGTCGAGGGCTGCAGCCATGGGATCATGGGTATGCAGAAATGGGGCTCGGTGTTGTTTGGCAGATAATCCGTTGTCCCACCCCGTGGGAGGGATGTGGGTATAGCACATGCCTTACTCCCCACCAGTAATGCAAATCATCCACCGGAGAATGCTAAACGCAGCTGTGAAATTAGTACAGCCCTATACCAGTGTCCAGTAGGCAATTCCCATGGATGGACAAACGTACGACCAAGATGGCACCCATAACTGCAAACCTGGTGGAAGTACACAGCTGCAGTAAGGCATAACACAGGAAATACAGATAGGGACTATATTACACACTCCCCATACAAAGTCAGACCGCCGTGCGAATACCGCATACAGCACTCAATCTGCCAGCAAGAAAATGGGGATCACTCGCTACCATACTGCGGAACAAATGGGCGACCTGCGGAACACATACTAATGGCACACCAACAACGTCAACTAGGAAGGTCATAGGATCTGTAAACTATGGCGTTCACACTTATAAAGAACATCCTTCAATGAATTAATAGGATCTACATGTTTTGGTTGTGTTATTTTGACAATACTGTGGCGGTAATTTCCTAATGGGACATCTGAGGATTACTTAAAGCATTTGTTAGCCTGCATCATTGGATTTACACCATTTGTGTTCAGTTTAGAAAAACCTGGTTAACGTAGCACTACATAATATGGGTAGTCAAACAGACATCCGCGATTGGGGAACATACAGCAGCAGTCAAACCCACTGGCCAGATGGACACAGTCCAACAAGTTCTACACTTTAACCCAAAAA